>NC_058133.1:253352604-253437002 GCF_016433145.1 Gracilinanus agilis | reverse complement strand
TTTTTTGACCTCCCCACTGCCCTGCTCCCCTTGGTTTATCCCTTCTGACTTTCTCAGAAGGGTTAGATAGAGTTTTATGTCCCAATGGATAATATAGCTACTCTTCCCTCTCTGGGTTGATTACACTGAGAGTAAGGTTTAAATATTACCTCTTAATGCTCTCTTCCTCTCCTTCTTATAATAGTATTTGTCCCCTCCCCTTCCCATGCCCTCTTTGTGTGTAATAGAATATCCTATTTTTTTCATTCTCTCAAGTTTCTCTTGGTGTCCCCTGCTATTCACCCCCCTCTTTCCCATCCCCCATATCATCTTAGACCATTTAGTATTCTACCCTCTCCCTATGAATTATTCTTCTGATTACTATAATAGTGAATACTATAATAGTGAATAGAGTTCACTACAGAGAATTATACATAGCATTTCTCCACATAGGAATACAGATAATTAGATCTTACTGAGGCCCTTAAAAAGGCAAATTTAAAAATTATGAGTTTTCTTTCTTTCCCCTCTGTTTCTTATTTACCTTTTCATGTTTCTCTTAATTTTTGTAGTTGGATATCAAACTTTCCATTTAGTCCTCGTCTTTTCTGTGCAAATACTTGGAAATCTTCAATTTTGTTGAATGCCCATACTTTCCCCTGGAAGTATATAGTCAGTTTCGATGGGTAGTTGATCCGTGGCTGAAGGCCCAGCTCTCTTGCCTTTCTGAATATCATATTCCAAGCCTTGCGGTCTTTTAGCGTGGAGGCTGCCAGATCCTGTGTGATCCTGATTAGTGCTCCTTGATATTTGAATTGTCTCTTTCTGGCTTCTTGTAAGATTTTTTTCTTTTATTTGAAAGCTCTTGAATTTGGCTATTATATTCCTTGGCGTTGCCCTTTCTCGGTCTAGTGTAGAGGGTGATCTATGGATCCTTTCAATGTCTATATTGCCCTCTTGTTGTAGAACTTCAGGACAATTTTGCTGAATAATTTCTTTTAGTATGGAGTCCAAGTTTCTATTAATTTCTGGTTTTTCTGGAAGATCAATGATTCTCAAATTCTCTCTTCTAGACCAGTTTTCTTGGTCTGTCACTTTCTCATTGAGATATTTCATGTTTCCTTCTATTTTATCCATCCTCTGACTTTGTTTTATTTGTTCTTGTTGTCTTGAGAGATCATTAGTTTCTAATTGCTCAATTCTAGCTTTTAGGGACTGGTTTTAGGCTATAATCTTTTGGTTTTTGGCTATGATCTTTTGGTTTTCCTTTTCTATCTGGTCATTTCTGGTGTTCAATTTGCTTATCAGTTCATTTGATTTCTTAGCCTCACTTTCCGATTGCAAAATTCTGCCTTTTAAACTGTTATTTTCTTGCCTGATTTCCTTTTGAGCTATTTCCCATTTCTCTAGCCAGATCTTTTCCAACTTTTTCGTCATCTCATATTTGAACTCTTCAAGAGCTTGTGACCAGTTTTCATTATTTTGGGAGGGTCCGGATGCTTGTTTGTTCTCCTCTTCTGTTTGCTCGGTTGTCTGGATTTTCTCTGTGTAAAAGTTGTCGAGTGTTAAAGATTTCTTCTTCTTGTTGTTAAGCTTTCTCTTTTGGCCTTCCTGATTCTGGGTTGCCATTGTTAGCCCAGCCCGTTCTCAGGTTTATCCTCACGCTGACTCAGGTCTGGTTTTTCTCAAGGTCAAGCCCTCTGGTGGACCCCCTTGCTTGATCCTCTGCCGGAGGCTCCTTTACAAGTCTCAGAGCACTGCTTCCACAGTTGTATACCCGTCTGCACTGGTTCCCCACTCAGGGTTTCAGAGCCTTCGCTCATGCGTGCCTGTGTCTGCCTGCGCTCGCGCCTGCGCTCACACCTGCGCTCTGTGTCCGCGCTCAAAGTCCATGCACGTTCTTTAGCCTTTTGGGGTCCTAAGTCTTGCTGCTCTCAGGAACAGGCCCTGGAGCTGCCAATGACTCAATGGGTGCCCCAAACTTGCTCTATTTCTCTTGAGCTGGCTTTGGCGTTGTACGTGGTGTGGTGTGGTGGGGGGGGGGGGTGTTGCTCAGCCCACGATTTAGTGAGAGCTGTTTCACCCCTTTATAGCATGGAAATGCCCCGATTCCACGTACCTTCCACACTGCGCCCTGTTGTGGGGTCCCTCCGTTTGTCTGGATTTGTTTTTATGTCCCCTTGAGGAGTCCTGTATGTTTCGGTTAGGAGAGGTTAAGCGCTGCTTTTTACTCTGCTGCCATCTTAGCCAGGATCCTCAAGTTTTGTTTTTTTTTTTTTAATTATTTCGATGAAAGAAAAATTTTCTGATTAAAAATCTGAACAATTCTATATTTACACGAAATGAAGAGGGAAAGTAGAAAGAGTTACTAAGTAAGCACAGGTGAAAATGCCTGCCTCTAAACTCAATAGGAAATATGTTTAACCTATGAACTATTAGATATGGTAGACTCTCAATACTGATATACTTTAAGGCATATGACCCAAAAGTGTTTACAGAGCCTGCTTAAGAAAAAGGGAAAGGTAGGGTCACTTAGTTGGCTCAGTGGATTGAGAGCAAGGCCCAGAGATGGGGGGTCCTGGATTCAAAACTGGCCTTGGATACTTCCTAGCTGTGTGACCCTGGGCAAGTCACTTAAACCCAGTTGCCTACCCTTTATTGCTCTTCTGCCTTGGAACCAATATTTAATATCAGTTCTAAGACAGAAGGTAAAGGTTTTTAAAAAGGAAAATGGGAAATGGCCAAGAGACCAAAGGACTTACCCTCACTACTCACTTCTGGTTAACAGATGCAAGGTAGACTGTAAACAGAGCATTTGGGTAATGTCCAGGATGAAAAGTAGTTGTAGGTCCTAAGTCTTGAACTAAGCAAGGAACATGATCAGAAATAAGCAATAGTTAACCTAGTCTGAAGTCTTCAGCAGAATAGCCAGTGAAGGAAATCCAAACTAAAGAGGAGCCTACAACTCTGCCCCTGAAACTGCAGAACTTTGCATCTGGCTGATAATGGCTAATCTAGCAGCAGTATACTAGAACTCCAACTAGAAGTAAAGTTCCTGAGTATATGCTCAGAACAAATCCAAATCCAAGTCAGGGACTTACACAGCTCAAACTAGGAGGATAACAATTAGATTTTGCCCTGGAACAGACTACTTTGGGAGCCCTAAAAGCTTGCAAGTTTCCAACCTGAGCCACCTAAGATCCTGGAATAAAACAACTCATTGGCCCAAGAAAACAGCCCAAAATGGCACAAGCTCAGTCCAGACATTCCTTCTAGAAGAGCCCAGAGCATTGCCCTAAAATAAAGTCTGAAGTCAATGACCACTGTGGGAGAAATGAGGACTCACCAGAAGACTGGAATTTGTTCCCCTGGCAAACTTGAGGTCAAAGGTAACCACTAAGGAAATTTTAAGTGTTGTATATATCAAATTATGAGTTCTTGTGGATCCTTTGTACCTCTAAAATTTTCCTTGAGATAAATTAAAGATTGTCCTTGTCCTCTGTACAATATGTTGGTACTTGAATATATGATATGCACTACTTGAATGGTTGTATAAGAGCTAGAGACCCCTGATATCTTTGCTTGTGGAAATATATGTGTATACATATATACATACATATATATATACATATATATGGAAATATATAACACAGACCTATTTGGAAAATTTCTCAGGCAAAGATTATTTTGATTTTGTCATTGTATCCCCAGTCTTGACACAGTTCTGGCACAGAGCAACTACTTAATAAATGCTTACTGAATGAATGAATAATAGTAAGTCAAAGAAACAATGCCCTTTTCGGGCTGCCTTTGAGATTGAGCCCAATCTATAGGAGCTCAAGGTCTAGGAAATCATGTACCACAAGTCACTTAAGAGGGAAGGAGGGAGGGAAACAGACAGACAGAGACAGAGAGAGAAAGAGAGATTAAGGACCATGTTGCCCTCATCCTATAATCAGACCCCTGCATAATTGGGAGTTCTGGATAACTTGACAGTTAGTTAACAGTGATGGCAAAAAGAATGAAAGAATTTTAAGTTTTATACCTAGTTCCTAAAAAAGAAAGATTAAGTTTAACTATCATCTATACAAAAGAACTAAGAATGCATATAGATATATAATTCTTACACAAGTTTGGGACTGAGAGAATTGTCATCTGGGAAGAGTTGTGAGAAGAGTATAAGAGAACCTAATCAGATATTGTGAGAGAATTAAAATTAATTATCATTTTGTAAAGAGATATTATGAAAAGAATTCCTCAGAGATTTAAAATACCAACTCTTTCTAGAGTTAAAAAGGATTCAGTGGTAACAAAAAATCATCATCATGCAAAACAAATCTATATATTGACCATATATTATAATACATTATCTCATTCTGCCCTTGGGTGATGTTATGCAGGTTGTAAAGTCACTACTAGGGGTCTTGGAGCCAGTAACTAGTCTAGCAGGAGATTGGGGTTGGATGTTATCAAGGTTGAGCAACCTCAGCTGGGAATGAACTTGGTATAGGTGTAAATTCAAACCCTGGAAGCTAAGTGCCCAGTGAATCTTCACTGCTAGCTGTTAGGCTCCTTTAAGATGTCTGGTGGGCGGCCCCTCCCTGCTGAGGTAACTGCCTCTTATTGGATGATGGCAGACTAGCAGGAAGTCCGGACTTGAATTTCCTGCCCAGCAATGGGGTTAGGTACAACCTTAACTGAACCTCAAACTGCTTAGCATTCTCTCCTCTTCCCTAATCTCCTTAGCCTTGGTGGTATAGGAATAATCACAAGATTCTCTGATTAAAGGCTAAGGGATTTAATGAAACTGGGGAAGGAATAGCCAAGGTAAGAGGGCCTAGGTGTTACTAATCTGTAGCTATGGTCAGCTGACTGGTGCTGGCTAAGGTCCTATGGTCTTGGTAGGCTGAGGGCAGCCTAAAAGGTCTCTGGTTAGAAATTAATTTGATCCTGTAGCTAATCAGTTGAAAAGGAAATAGATGTTGTTGGGTTGCTCTTGAAGAAGGTCCTAATAACTAGGCTATCCTATTTTCCTACCCATGATTCCACCACCTTTCACCACCCTTCACCACCCCTCGCCACCCAGAGCCCTAGGGGGAAGGTCAGAGATAAGTAGGTGATCAGGGAGAAGTCAGGGGGAAAACAGAATCCAGGCTTGGGTTTTCAGGGGCTTTTATAGTCTCAGCCCAACTGCCAGTTGGCACCTGCCCCGTGGCCAATACCATTGAAAAGATTCCATCCAGGGTAACTGACAGCTCAGCCTAGGCTAATATTGCAATGCAAAAACCCTGCATTACAGTGATCCTGCCCCTTGGGCAATGGATAGCCAACTTCTGGGGTTGTAGTTGGTCATTACACTGATTATTGTCTTTCTTTTTAAGGAAATACATGTTTTATTTACACAGTTTATTTTTTCATCTCCTGAATTTCTCTCTGCATCACTCTTAGGACAAAGATTTTTTTTTCTCCAATAAAGGAAGAAAAAATTCAGCAAAACTAATAAACAGTGGGGGGGAAAATCTGGCATTATGTAATGTTCCATACCTGTAGAGACATACACACATGTCTGCAAAGGTGAACCCTTAAAAATGTTCATGTACCCTGTGCAGATAGAATCACCTAGAAATTTTGTCCAGACCTTAAATGGACAATTAACTCAACCTTATAAACTGAGAGAATCATGGAAAAGCTTTTATTGAATACAGTTTGGTTTTTCAGCTGAGGGTGAGAGAGTGATTTCTAATTCTAGTGGAGGCAGCCCCAAATGCTTCCTCACTTGTAAAGTGGACAATAAATTTTCCTTCAGAGATGGGAAATTTGATATTCTTTCCTTTTTTGATTTGTTCAATGATTAAACCTTCTATGTGAGTGTAAAGAGGAAGAACACACACACACACACACACACACACACACACACACACACACACACATATACCAAAATACAAAGCCAGTTGGCAAACACCAAGCCAGACCAGTGTGATTTCTCACCTAAAAGTGAGGAAGTCACTACCATTCAAGCCTAGATCCTAAATCCACTTAAGGAAAACTTCATGTCAGGGGAAGAGGGAACATTTGTACATTATAAAGAAAAACATTTTTAAAGGAATTGAAGATATAATAAATACTAGGTATGCTTTGGTAGAGTAATTGATAAATGTTTTATGTATTTTATTTTGAGTGAGACTTCTTTTTCCTTAATAAGTCTCCATTAATTAATACTCCAGTTCCATTTAACCAATTTACATCAATAAAGTTTTATAAGTAGATATTTACTATATAGATATGACTAGGCTAAAAGTACAATCAATTTGGTTTACATCATTGAATCTAGACCAGGGGTTGGCAACATATGGCTCTTTCTACAGGAGCCATAAAGTCAATTTTTTTTCAGGTGCTGTTACAGAAGCATGCACTGTTACAGGAGCACACACTGTTATAGGAGTGCACACTGTGAGCACTGTACAGCTCTCACAAAATTACATTTTTAAAAATGTGGTATTTATGGCTTTCATGGCCAAAAAGGTTGCCAACCCCTGATCTAGACAGAATTTTCTATAGGCTGATATATAAATATGTCAATATGTAATCATCTAACCCAGATTCCCAGCAAAATTGCATACACCATGGTATTCAGGTCTAGGGCTTGTTGTGAATTATGGTAGCATCCAGTATCAAAATAATTTGGGTAGTTTGGTCTCCTATACTGGAATGCGATATTAAATCCATTATTGAATCTGTTTTTAAACCCATAATTTCCATATCCATTTTGCCTGAATCCATTTAACTGATTAAATCTATTGCCTCAGTTTTCCCTGAAGTTTTGTCCAAAGAATTATCCCCTAAATCTGCAGTCTCTCATGAGATGGCCGGGTCTGTCACAAAGAAAACCTCTTGGGGTTTGTCTATATTGTCTGGGGTTGTAGTTATTTCTAGATTGTCTATAAATTCTTAATGCAGCTACTGTTTTTTCCTGCACTTCATTGGATTTCAGTTTTCGTTTAAACTCTCTGATTTCTTTGGTTAAGTTATCAATTATATCATCTTTCTCTTCTGATTATCTATCTGTCTCATATTGGAAAACACAGTTAGCAATTCTCCGAATTTCATCAAGACCCATATCAAACCAATTTGGACAGTTACTCTAAAAATAATTTTGGACTATTGGGCATGCATTTTTCACAAACTGTCTGTGAATGTGATTTATGTTTTTGTTTGTTAAAATATCCAACCCAATCCATTTTTCTGTGTAGTCAATAATTCTATTGAGGAAAGTGGAAGGAGTCTCTCCCACTTCCTGCTTTAGGCACTCAAATTTAGACCAGGTTCCTGGGTGTCTGGAATTTTGCCTCATAGTTTCCATGATTGCCTCCCTGGCTGTAGATAAGCCTCTGTACCCTGCAAAAGAGTTAACTTCCTAACCAGTATCCTCAGTTGGTCAATCAACAATTTGGGGGTTACTATTAGTGTCCTCTGTAATCTGCCATTTCCCCCTCTTTGTCAATAATTCATCCATAAGGATGTCAAAGTCCAAATAAAGATTGTAAAGCTTAACTAAGCGTTTGAACTGCCTTACAACTCCCATTGGTTCTTCTTCATATATTGGGGTATTTTTCTTAAAACTGTCAATATCAGCTTGTGAAAACCTTTTATGGAACATAAGATTCACTATAACATGCTCTGGGGACACTATGGGTACCTCCCTTAGAGGGAACATATGAGCTGGTTTGCTTTCTAATGCTTCAGTTTCCATTTCTAATTTAGTTGGTTTATCTGATGTAGTTGCATCTCCTAATTTAGTTGCTTCATGTTCTTTAGTTTCTGCCTTTGTCCCTTTAGCCTTGAGTAATTCCTCATATTGAGTTTGCATTCTATCTAGTTTAGTCTCTAGAAAGCTTACTTTTAACATTAGATCATTCTTTTCAGTAGTGTGTTTGATGCTTGCTTTTAAATGTTTAAACACGACTGACAAGGATTTAATCATCATGTAAAAGCATATGAAAAACAATAGTAACACAGAGTAATGGCATTAGAAAGTCATTGGCAAGTAAATTCTGTATATATTCCCATACAATAGTGAAAATTGAGAGAAGCCATACCTAACAGAAAAAATCCTTGGTGATTTTATGTAGCTAATTCACAAGGTTTTCTGATAGCGCAGAGTCTTTGTATCAAGTTGACTGGGAAATGAGTTTTTGTAGCCACCTAGAGTTCAGCTCACTGTTACTGCAGCTCACAGTGAAACTGTTAGTTCTAGCTGCTTCAACAGATCCCCTGCTGAGATAACAATTCAAACTGCCTAAGTTAACAGTTGGACCCTTAAAATCAGTTTCTGGTTCTTTGTCCTTTGTGGCTCACTAAACTATAAAAATAATAAAAGGTGAGCTTCAAAATTAAAGGGTAAAAACTATGGAAATAAAGTTTCAAAATTATTTCAGTTACTTTTGATAGTTGTAATAAAAGTATCTTCAGTTATTAAGTGAAGTGAAGCCGATAGATGAACTTCCCTTTGGGGTCAGGCACAAGGAACACTAAAGCAACTCTTGTTATAGAAAAATAAACTATTTATTTAAAATATATAAGGATAAAAAGGATTTCTAATTCTAAGGGATTCTAACTCTACCCAAATAAAACTCCCTGGTTCCACAAGGAACCACTTCTCCTGTGTTTCATAGGCTACACTAATCCTCCCTGATCTGCCAACCCAAATTTATACTATTCTAAATAAAACTACCACTCTTATAATTCTTAACTCCACCTTTAAGTTATAAAGATACCAAAGCTAGCTGGTTGAGTCTCAACAAGAATCAGGTTAGGACTCTGAGCCTTAACAGACTCAAAGTCCAAAACAAAGACAGGGTTTCTTTGGTCCTCTCAGAGTTTAATCAATCTATAAACAGTAATAGGTAATCTATAGTGTTTCCCAAGGTGGGGAAAAAAAAAAACAAACCACTAAGCTCCTTCAGGTCTTTCTCTCAGACAGATAGAGAGGCAAAAGATGTTACCTTCTCCAGCCCTGAGAGAGAAAGTCCCCCTATGTGACTCTGCCAATTGACAGAGACCAACTGTCAACTGCCACACCCAGAGAGAGTAACTATCACAGAAAAATGGTTACAACTGCTAACATTTGATATTAACTCTCTCTCTCAGCTCTGTTTGAAACTCCAATTCTTTCTCAAGCCAGCTTCTCTACTTCTTATCTCTAAACTAATAAAACAATACTTATTTTCTAATATCATCCTTATACCATCTAACTCAGATTCCCAGAGAATGCATACACCAGTAGGTTCATAGGAACATGCAGTTTCAGCAAAGGGGAAGGAGAAGGAGGGATTGAAGCCTCAGATGAGGAGTGAGCTATATGTCTGACTTTATCTGAACTATAGCTATCTCAGAACTTTGCTACTGGTGGGGGTAAGGGGGATGGCATTAGACTTTCCAGAGCTTTGCTCAATGGAGGCCCCAGCTCTCCTCACATCTACTCCTTTTTTTACTTAAATCAGATAAACAAGGATGAATTGAATAAATGCTTGATTTCAAATTTTGCTTTCTGAGGTGGAAGCAAGGTATACATGTTTGGATCTGAATCTGAAAGAATGATAAGGTTGTGGAAGGGGAATGATATGATCAGTTATAGATGCAATGGATGGAGAATAGTTGGGCTGGGGTTAAAACAAAGCTACTTATTAACATAAACCTGGGTAAATGTTTTTTGGAGAAGTGGCTTAGTTAAGACTGATCAGTCCTGGGGAGACTTGCTACCTCCAGGAATTGTTCTGCCATATGAATTGTTCTTTTGGTTTGTCCCCAAAGTCATGGGTTTCATGGCTTGGGTCCTCAGGGTGGTCATTTTTGTTCTTCATACTCCATTGTTCACAAGTGTCCTCTACCACATCTGTCTTGATGGTCTAGGTGTGGATCCATGATTATTCATTAACTATGTGAATAAAAGCAAAACTTAATCCCATATAATTCTGTAAAATATTAATAGGTTTGGGTTGGGTGATGTTCTTTTCAAATACAATATGGTATAAATATAGTATGGTTTTCCTTTTTTTAATGGTTCTTGTATATAGGTTTCTCCAACTCATGTTCAGTGATTATCCAAATGAATTAAAATACAAGAGATTCATTGTAACTCTAACTGAAACAAAAACTTTGGGTGGGGTACAATTTCTTAAGTAAATGGTGGAACATATTTGATTGCTATGCACATTCAAATTTCAGGGGCTTCAATCACCAACTCACTTTGCTTTGATTTTAGAAATTTGCTTTGAAAGGAAAAAGCAGGGAAAGGGTTATAAAGCTTTTACTTTAAACAGCAAGTCTCGCCAATTGCAGCTGGGAGCTGAAAAAGAAAATTTTTAGTAAATGATTACCAATTTTTCTTTCCATTAGTTTTCCAGTCTTTTCTGAATTTCAAAACTCACCAACAATGCTTAAACTATTTGGCAATTTTCACCAATTCATACAGGAAAAAGGTTAATAATTTTGCTGGGAGTTAAGTTTCCATTGACATTATCTTGATTAATGATGGCTGGTATAATAGGAGCTAGGGCATGGGTCACTAGACTTCTCTCATGGTTTCTCACTACTGTAAGTGTTCAAATTAATGGTTTGGCTAAATATATGAAAATTATAAATCTTTTATTTACAAAGTAGAGAAATACAAAAGGGTAGAAAAGCCATTAGCCTATCTAACTAAATATTGTTCCAGTGCTTGGCTCAGCCAGGACTTGTTAACCTCCAGAAGACAGGAAGGGAAACCAGCTATCCACTCACCCAAGACAATGACTGGAACTGAAGGTGACTCCTGAGGCCTACTTTCTTCTTTGAGCTGACCTTCTTCTTGAAGCCAACTTCCTTCCTGGAGTGAGTCTCTTCTTGGAGTTCACTCTCTACTAGCCTCCTTCACCAGAGACCTTCACCAGCCTCCTTCCTCAGTGATTTTCATGGCTTTTATGGTGGTTTCCTGTCCCTGCCCCTTTTCAAGGAGGCCAATCACAGTTTCCAAATTGTCTGAGTTCGGTGTGAATGAAATAAGCTCACCCTCATTCATTTGTTCAGACTCTTGCCACCAGGAATAATGTCACTCCACCCAACTTAGAATTAAGTTGGGAGAAGGTCTGTTACCTACACGTGATAATAAGTAACAAATCAGAAACAAGGGACTGCCCTTTGGGCAGTCCAAAACAGTGTCGAGGTTGTCATTTGTCAACTTGAAATTGTAGGTGGTTGCAGGAAGTGACAAAAGATTCTATCTTTTAAATATGTTGGTAACTTCCTATGGGGGAGTTGGCGTTTTGAACTTGGTTGAAGGATCTCTGAAGAGACCTCAGACTGCTTCCCTTTGAAATGTCACGTGGGTAAGTTAGGCTGACTCTCTTTCTCTTCCCTTGGAGTTTCTGAAGGCTCTAGCTTTAAGGAGGCCTCTCTTATTGGAGTAGGCCTTGTGGCTAGAAGCCTTGTTTAATTAACCTCTGTGCCTCTCTGCTGAGGCCTGGTTCAGACCTCGGTTCCGGGCCAGAGTTTCTCTCTCTCAACTTCCCTATCTTCAACCATCCTAATTGTAAATAAACCACCATAAAAGTCATCCTGACTTGGGTCTATTTTATTTTGAAATTGAGTTAATCAATTTCTGGGGACCATACCTTAAATATCTAGTTTTTCCCCTCTTACAGTTCTCACCTTTGGAACCACACCTTTATAAGTGTGTGAACTCTTAAATTTCTGGCTTGTTCTCACCTAGCATCAAATAAGGTGTGAACTCACTAAGTGGTTTGTGGATTCCTCAACTCTTAAGTTTCTGGCTTGTTCTCACCTAGCATCAAGTAAGGTGTGAACTCACAGAGAACCAAGAATTCCCTTTCACACTACCTTACAAGTTTGTGAAGAAAATATCAATTCTTTAACTTCTACTTTATTACAAATCAATTTGCCTAGTCTCTAAGTGATTACTCTACAAAGAATCCTTTTTTCCGCCTTTGTTAGTGACTTGGAAGAGAACCAACATTATCCTCATACATAACATAATATTTTTTTACAGTGTCATAATCAATTTACCTTAAACTTTTAGTTTATAGTACTAATTATATATCATTGCAAGTAAACATGATCAAATTCTAACAAATTGCTTTTAAACATATGTTTTCATTTAAACACATATTTTCAGTTTTTGTAGAATCATGCTTGCACAAAGTATATGTTTTGGTAACATTCAATACATAACAATTTTGTCAAAAATCTAATAATTGCGGCACGTTAATTGTAGATTAATCAGAGCCTCAGTGGTCTAGAGTTATTATTTAAATAGTTTTTTAATCTGCTTTGTTTGTTTAAAAATTTGGAAATGCTTACTGTATAATTTACATTTGTGTAGAGATACATTCTAGACTTTTTTCCCATAAATTTTTATAATCTTACATTTCTGATATTTCCAGATAGGTATTTAAGTAGCTTATTCAAGTACTATTGTTTATTTAAATTTTTCTCACATATGTACAATTAAAATTTTTTAAATATCTGTTTATTTTTGGCTCTGGTTGCAGTATTATTTTTTATACCAGATCAAAATTTAATGAAGCTGCTGTAAAGGCACCTTAGGTTTTAAATTTCTGTTTATTGTGAGGAAGGGATTAATAAATTTGTAGGAAGTTCTAAATCTTTAGCAATATTACCTAAAAGGTGTCTTGCTTATGATTTATCTTGCTTTGCATCCTAGTAAGTGTATATTGCTTGGGAAATGAGGGAAAAAAATATTTTTATTACTAGAAACCTTGTTTTTCTATTCCTTTTTTATAATATAGATTACTATACTTATAATATTAAATTCTTATATACTTTATACTCATTTTATGAAACCCTAATATTTGTTAAGCAGCTAAGTTAGCACTTATCAGGAGTTTTGCTGCTCATCTGCTTCTTTAAGACAAAAAATTTTTTTGCATCAGGCTAGCTATTAAATACATTCAATCAATTCTCAAATTAAGTTTAACAAGCATTTGGAAGACTAATCATTCAAATCTATAATCATTATACATAATTATACATAATTTTTTCACTATAAGTTTTGTACATTCTTAAATTTTAACTAAAATTTTATTTTTAACTTGTAATCAATTATCAAAATGGATGAAATTACACTATATCATGTAAAAAGGGTAAATATTATGGTTGGACTGAATATTTAAGACTTTTGGTTGCCAGGAATTTAATCAATTCCAAATGATTTTTTATGGTAATTTATTTACAAAATATAAAAAGAGTGAAAGTAAGAAAATCAGAGAGAGGATAGGGTAAGATATCTAACCTAAATACACTAAGTATTTTGCTCCAGCCCCTGGGCTGGACACGTTTATCTGACTGCGTTTGCTCCCTTCCCAGAGAAGTGATGAAACAACCACTCCAGGAAGGTACTTGAAGAGTTTTATAAATATTTAGCAAGGAAGGAATATTTAGGAAATGGGAAGAGGAATAGGAAACCCTGAACTAATCTCTGATAAACTAATCCCTCAGAACTGTAGGCAGGGGAGTGATTCTGGCTTGTTATTAGCTCCTCTGGCTCAGCCTGGCCACAGCCAAACCAGAGCAAGCAAGCTGTTGTATGCTGTCTCTCAGCTTCTTCTTGCCAGATGATATGCCTTCTTCAGCCTTCAGGAACCACCCCTTTCCACCCTCTTCTTCTTTTCCTGCTCACTTCCCGGATCCCTCCCGGACCCCGGGATACCTAGATACCTAAGGATGATTTGAATACCTAAATATCTACTTTATTTAAGAATAAGAGGATTCATGGTCTGGATACAGGTTGGCAAATGTCAGTGCGGTTCAGACAGAAGTTCTTGCAAGGTTGAGCCAAGCAAGCCTCAGATCTCAATAGACCAGGGTCTACAGATCCAAGGTCCACAGGAAAGGGAAAAGAACCCTCTGTCAGGGGCTGCCAGGGTATTTATACCCTCTTGGCCAACTGCTTTCTCCCCTGTCCTCATGGCCTCTGGGAACATTCTGATGTCCAACAGTCTTCACCTGTCAATCAATGGTGGGACTCCCAGCTCCCAGAGTTTCAATATAACAATAGTTGTCCTTTATGTGTAACCAATTAAATTATCTCAAAGTTTAGGAGACTCAAAAATCCATAAAATCTACAAAAATTGCCTCTGATCTGCCTCCTCAATTTTTCCAGCTCAAACTGAAGAAGGTAGAGAGAAGGGGTTACCTCTTTTATCTGAAGTTTGTTTTTCCCCAAAATGTAACCCACCCATTGAGCACAGACAATGGAATCACGACACAGACAATATAAATTTATAAGGCAAACATAAAACACAAGTCTTATCCAAAGTATTTTGTCCCATTTATGTAAAGTAGTCTCAGTTAGAAGCCTTATTTTTTATTTATTTCCCCCAGAGCATAGCTCAATGGGGTCTTAAAAGTTGTGACTGCATCAGCCATAAAGTTTCCATAAGTCAGATATCCAGGTAAAGCAGAGTATGACCTGATATGAGCTACAAAAATAGCAGGATGTTGTCCAACCAACTCTTGCAAGGTCTTAAATTGCTGAAATAAAGAGTCATCAATCTGTGAAGTAATTAAAGCTATCTCTATGCATTGGGGTGTGTGATATATGTAATGGCTATCAACATAGAGATTAAGGGATTCATAGAAGAATAAAGTGAAAATTAACATGATTGCTGCCATGTAGCCTGTTCGATGGAAGAATAATTTGTAGTTTTGGAATAAGTCTGACCCTGTGAAGGTACTTCTATTTTTCTATTAGAGGACCTGTCTGTGAATGCTACATGGGCAGTGGATAGGAGCTTACCAATAGTAATAATGGTTCTTTTTCTTCCCTGGCTTATTAACTTTGCTACTATTTGATAATACGGAGTAATGGACTTATGGGGAATAGACAGTGGTGGGGGTGTATTGTGTTGGTAACATTAGAAGCCCTGTTCTTATGGCTATTCACTGCCTAAAAATTATTTGCACCTTTTTTGGGGTTTTTTACATTTTAGGAGCTGGTTAATCAGGAAAAGGGTTAACTTTTTGTAAGAGGTTAGGGCTGACATCTGGAAAATCTCAGTTCTAAATTACTTTTCACACTCTAACAGACTCCTGAAAGCTTTCAAAGTTTATTTCTTAAAGCATATACACTTTTCTTCTGAGAAATTTAGGGATTTTTTTTGAGATAACAGCAGTAGAAAGGGGAAGAAGCTCAACTTCAGAAAGAGCTTGATTTAACTAAGTGCAGGGCCTGTTGGGCTTCAAGTGTGATAGTTTTTAAATGTTCTGTGGCTATTACTAAGTGGAATCTTTCCAAAAACTGTGGGCATAGAGTTTTTCTGGATTAAAGAAAAGAATATGGAGTAGCCAACTGCTTGGGGGGAGGGGGTGGCAATAAGGAAAGTGTTTTGTCCCTTTGAATTGGCCATTTCTGAGAGAGATAAAACTGCCTTGTCTTTGAATTCTAAGTCTCCTTGCTGGAGTTCAAAATTCTGATCTCTCAAAGGAGCCTGGTCTAAAGTCAGTGTTGGGTACAAAGAAGATGTTTTTATAATCTTAGTCCTAACAGCTGGTGTGGGAGTGGAGGGATTATTAGGACAGGAGTCTAAGCAGTCCTTTATCAATCTCCACATTGGTCTCTGATCTTATCTCCCACTTTTTGCCAAATTTCGAAATTAACTAACTTGTCCCAATAGTTTTAACTCCTGACTATTGAAATTACACCCTTTGCCCAAATAAAATGGGGAGGTCTAGGGACCAGCTCTATCAAATAATTGAAGGGACCCTAGGATGGGGTGGAAGAGATGATTAATAGGTTTTGGGATCAGGAGGGCCAGAAACAAGCTGATAGTAAATCACAACAAAGTTTATTAATCACAGCTTCTAATTTATACAGATTTTGAATCAGACTGAAGGATTAAGTAAGCTCTTCATATACACAATGGATGCCAATGATTTACGAGATTGGTACAATGGATTTGGTTTACTTCATTGAATCTAGACAGAGTTTTCTATAGACTAATAAATCAATATGTCATCGTGTAACCATCTAACCCAGATTCCCAGAAAATGTATACATTAATGAGTTTTGGTAGGAACATATAGTTTCAGCAAAGAGGGAGGAAAAGGAGGGGTTGAAGCCTCAGATGAGGAGTAAGCTGTGTTTCTGGCTTTATCTGAACTATGGTTACCCCAGAGCTTTGCTGCTTGGGGGTCTTTAGGCTTTCCAGAACTTTGCTCATACTGTCCCCATAATCAGTCTAATAGAGAAAGACAACACATAAGAGAAAGCTGAAAACTTGAGCGAGAGGGGGTTGGCACAGTGAAGAGCTCCAAAATGAGTGTAGCTTGGTAGGAAATGAGGAAATGTCTCTCTTTTCTCCCTTCCTTAAATAAAATTTGAAGAGTTCTTGACTCTCCACTCTCTAATCAGAGAAACAGAGGGTACTGATGAGGTGTGAGTACCAAGGGTGAATTAACTAGAGTAGATAGAATGTCAGTAGCACATACCAGACCGTACCCATACAATGTTCCCCAAATTTGACTGAGTTGGAACCAAATTTTCTTAAGAGTTGGTTTCCCATCCTTTGTTCCTCAAATGGGCCATCATCTAATCCACAGGATCTGCCACAAGAGTTTCATCTGGCCCTTTCAACATTATGTCATCAATAGTGTGATATTACCAGTGATCTTAAGGACACCTCTTTCAGGTCTCTTTCCACCATAATGTAGAAGAACAAGGGAGAGTTCAGATAGTCCTGGGAAAAGATAGTGAAAATATCTACTGGGACTCCTTCCCATGTGAAAGCAAATTGCTCCTGAGTAATCTCAGCCACAGATAGAGAAAAAAGTATTAGTGAAGTCAATATCTCGAAAACATTCAATCTAGGCATGGGCTACCTAGTCCAATGTCATTTATAAAATCAAGAACAGGTCTATCTAGGGCATGATGCTTTCCTTTAGCTCCCTGTGGTCCATTAACTGCCAGGTCCCATCTATCTTCCTCAGAACAACACAAAGTTGTTGTAGGGGGAATTTGGAATAACAAAGAATACCAGCTTCTTTTATCTCCAGCATTTGAGAAGAAATATTCTTCAACCCTTTAGAGTCCATTCTATACCATGGTCTGCCCTCAGATCCAAACACAAAAAGCAACTTTGTTGCTAAATTTCCTCATTTAGTTTTACTAGCACCCACATAGGCTAGTTATCAAATGCTTATCAGTCTCTTGTTTCAGAAGCCATACCCAAAGCTCTCTGCTAGAGATGGTGTATTTGTCCTCTGTCCACCTAGCTGAATGGCAGGATTTTTAAGTCCTCCCTCTTCTCAGAGCACCAATTTGTGATAAAAGTAGTATTTGCTCAATCCATATCTGTCCCAACCTTCTGCCCAAAGTTCATCAGTTGATCATTTCATACCTATATAGTTGTGTGGCAGGAAAGACCCCAAGCCAAAATTTAAAGTCATTCTGATAAGGTTCTACTCAGAAGATGGGATTTTGTTCCGTCCAAAACTAGTAGGTCATAGGAGCAAGGTAGGGTTTGGAGTGGGGTGGGGCAATAATGGAAAATGACATGCTTAGATCCAATCTATCAAACTTATTTCCTTCAGGAACATCCCTTGTATATCTCCTTCAGGAAACTGGCTACAATAGGAATTCAGCTTTATAGGTCCAGCTACAAATAACTCCCCATCACTTCCACCATTAAAAAAATAATAATAATAATGAGCAATTCCTGTCCGAAGCCAGATTGGTTTAGCTAACTATAAGAGTAAATCCTCAGTTGTGCTCCCAAACCCTATGGAAATCTGATGGAGAGATTGTCTCAGCATTAGTTCCATTAGGTCATACCTTCAGGAGCCACTTCTCTAGTGCTTCATCAGGTTTTGGGGTTGGGGTGTGGGGGAAGAGGGAGTTTCAATGCCTAGACCACCTAAAATGGCATCAGCCACATGTAAAACTGGGATCCTGCATCCAAGAGACTGGAAACTAGAGCATGAATGGACATTTTAAGTTGACTTACCACATTTTTTCCATAGAGTACATGTCCAGAACTATCTGGGTCTTTTACACCATCAGGGTTTTCCCTCCATTCATGTCTGAAAATAAAAGACTCCTTCACTTGCAGCAGGTGAAACCACCTGGTAAAAAGGGAGAAAGGCCTGAGGGCCACTTGTTTACCCAAATCCATAAGGCCATGTGGACCCAAGGAACTAGCCTGAAACTTTAGCCATTTCCTTCATCTTTTTTTTTCCCATTCTAGTTGCAAGAAGCAATATCTTCAACCCTAGAGTTCAATCCACAAGGATCCAGAGATCAGAATGTCCAAGAATCATAATAAAAAAGCCCTGAGAAGCAACAGCCAGGCAACACTAGCACTGCAGGGCTTTGGACCTGAACTTTCTGGAACTAATACTATGTAGAAAATGAGCCTATTCTTCTTCCTCTCCCCAGAAACTGAGGTAATAAAGGAAGAAAAGATATTATGACCCCAAAATGTTAGGGTAAATATTTTCATATTTGTTCTTGATATACCTTTGAAGCAAATATTCTTTTGTAAAAGCTAATACAATGTTAAGTGGTTATATGGAACTGAGACACCTAATAAACAGTAAACAAAATTGGTGAGGTCTCAAGCCAATGACAAAGTTAAAAAATGTTCCAACCTCCTTAGGGAAACAGAAAAGAGGGGAGGGATAAAATGCAATAGACCTGGTCCTCAGAGAATAGAACAAGAGTAGAATCCTTTTATATATAAGGTTTATATGCAATTAAATTGTGACCTTTGCATTTGCAGGGACTCCTAGCAAGACCTTAAATTTGGGAGGAGGGAGGTAAAATAGGTTGTAATTGTACTGTTGATTTTTTCCAGTTTATATTTCCCCATGTCGGTTCCATTCAAATAATTTTGCTAAATTAGTTTTGTTTATTCCATTAATAAGAAGAAACTAATATTTGCTTTATTACTAAATCCTACATAAGTATTCATATTGAATCTAATATGAGAAGCAAGGGGCTTACATCACTAGTATAATCTAATATACTACAGCAAACTGAACGGGACTTTCTCTCAAAAGAAGTTTCTGAGGATATATGTGGTATCTTGTCAGATCAATATTTCCCCTTGGTCAAGCCCACAAGGGAGTCTGCCATTGAGTGACTGGGAAAAGGAGGACCCTAAAGACCAAAGTTTTCAGACTCCAGAAAGTTAACCTCCAAGACCTTTGGGATCTCATTAGTAGAGAGGAAAGATGGGGAAGATAGACTCCTGAGAGTCAGTAACCTAGCTTATTCAAATTCCTCTAAACTTTCCATGTTATAATGAGTTGGGGGAGGGGACTGAAGCTGTGAATGCTCTTAACAATTAGGGTGATCTAGAGGATAAATTATAGCTATTCCAGAATTTCTTGCTTTTAGGTGGAAGATATGATAATACTTTTCTCTCCTATGGAGGTGATAGGAGCAGGCCTTCATATACATGTCATATGATTCCATTCACCATACTCCATTTCTCTATCTAATAAACATTTCGAGCCAGACATGTCCAAAATCTATTTCTTCTGCCTCTACAAGATCCCATGAACTATACGCCACAGAGAATAACTACGAGGAAAAATAGCAGTTCATATATGCCCTCCACCCCATTAAATGCCACATATCAAAGAGAAACATAAGCAAATTTACCCCCTTGGGTAGGATTCAATCCCAGGATCAGGATTGGGACATGATAGGGGTCACTTCTGCTGTGGCCATGACCGTTCTCAAGCACCTCTACACCACTGGCTTACCCAGTAAGAAGCAGCAGATGTTGACTCTACATAGTTACATGAAGAAAAAAGGTGAAAGAAAAAATGAGATGTCAGAAAGAAGAGTAGCATTCAGCCCAAATGAAAGGGTACTGAAATACTGTGTGAAATACTGAAATATCTCTCCAGAGGTTAGATAAACTGGCAAAATGTTTGTCTTCCAATAGTCAGAAAACTGTTAACCTCTCAAAGATTTGGGTCTCTCTCCCTTCCAAAAAGAGAAATCCCTAAAGGGAAATGGAAATATAAACAAATATAAAAACACCAAATAAATCTGGGGGGAGGGGAATTCTCAATAAAATCCAAGTGCACAAAAAGATAAATCAACAAAGAAGAACTTAAAACTAGAAAGGATTGTGAGCAAAATCTCAAAGAAAATTAAAGCTCTCTTAGCTGATATTATATATGAAAGAAAGTGAACCACTGAAAGACAGAATCCTGTCAACTCCCCACAAAGCATGGAGCAACATAAAAGATAAATAAAACTAATAAAAGAAATTGGAAATTAACATAGATCATAAATCAGAATTCTCAAAATAGTTTTAAAAAATTAAATTAGTAGATTAGAAAAAATCAAATGCATAATCTCTCTGAAGAAATTTTAAAAATAGTAACACAAATAGATTACAATTCTGAAGTAGAGAAAATTTGGCAGAAGATGAGTAAAGAGTGAAATAATGTGGATATCCTTGATGGTTGGTGTTAGTAATGGTAATAAGGTTTAGTTTGTTCCTTGGTAACCCACAGAGAAAGAATTTCTCCCACTGACCAGTGTGCCCAAACTACCAGACTGAGTTCAAAACAGGACAGGGGCTTATTTTAAACACGGTTTGATGGAGGGGAGGATTAATGAAGTAGGATACCCTAACACTAAGGGTTCTAGCTAAATTCCCACCTTCTACAATCCTCACGAGGGTATCTTCATTTTTCTTCCAAGTTCCCTAGGCCTTACACTGTCTGTCTAAATTTCCCCAAGCTATCTGACTACCTGATTATTAATTCTCCAAATTACTTTGATAAGATATACGGTTCTTCTGAGTAGTTTAGATTGAACCCTTTATGGTAGGGTTCAACCCTAGCAGGGTTAGGCCTAAGATGGCTTCAGGTCTTCCCACCACAGACAGGTATACTGGCTTGCTGGCACAGATCTTCAAAGCAGCTGAGAACACTCTCTCACAAAGCAGGAAACACTTTTGAATATAGATGACTGAAGGATTTCTCCAAACAGGAACACCAAAAGAGAGTAGCTTCAGTTCCAAGGGACAGGAACAAAACCAAACCTCTTCAGCTCACAGAGAAAGAACAGGAAGTTTAAGCTTCAGGCCATTCCCCAACAGGAAGTCCAAAAAGCCCCTCAGCAACTGCTGGTGTCCACTTTTATCTGTTGTCCACTTTTATCTGTTCCCCATGTTCCAGAATTCACATCACCAGTTCCACAGCATGCAGTATGATCCAGCACACTTCTCTCTGTTTGCAACCCATTTCTGTTCTTCCTAATTACATTCTACCCTTTTGAATAAACCAAAACTCAATTTGAAAAAATGTTTTGGTATTTGTTCACCAATAAACTTAAATTTCCCTTATCATATTACTATTCTAATATTCTTCCCCAAAATAACAAACATCCTACTCTCACTTACCTTATCCTAGTCCTACACTACCTTATTCTAAGGAATTGAACTAGGGAAAGAAAAGGAAAGGAAAGGGAGTTACCAAAAAAAAGTTACAAAACTACAATCAAAATGCAAACATTTGTGAAAACAAAACCAGCAAGAAAATTCCAAAATACAACTACAAAATACAAAGTATAAAAGAATGCAATAAAAAATCTAAAAATGCAAAATGCAAATACAAATTTTTTTTTCAAAAACAGTTTGTAAAAAAACCTATGATACTAAGGTAATACACAAAATCTTATTTTAAAAACATTATAGCAATGTATAAAAATGCAAAAATACAAAAAACACAAGGTAGCATAAGCTTTTACAAAAACAAATGTATTTGACTTATGCAATATTGCAAAATAAACTTATGCAAAATGCATTCAAAAATTCTAAGTTGAATAATTCAAAACAAAGCTTTTGCTCTGCTACTCTATTGCTATTACATAAAACAAAACTGTCTACATAGAACTCTGAAACTGAGTATCCTATCTTGAGAATCTAAGTTTTTGAAAATTTTAAATTATTCACAGATCCATTTTACATAATCTATACATATATACATATTTTACATAAATGTATGTTACACATATACATATACATATGTACAGATTTGTAAAAACTTTTCGCATTATAACAACTAGGGACACTCAATATACAGACATATCTTATAACATATACAGAATATACAAGTCATATATACACATATGTATATGTATGCATACTCACTATATTACAATTATGTTATCTCAAACTATATTACAATTATATATACATGTATTTACAGACTTATATACATATGTGTGTAATGTGTAGTGCAGATCACCACCCTTTTGTGAATCTTAAACCCTAATCTCTAAATATCCCTGTATGTTGGCTGATGTTACCTAAACAGAATATCACAACTCATCTTCTATTTAGGTAAAATCTTATTGAAACTAATGTGTATAGCTAATCTGCTGTTATCTTAACCAATAGCTAATAGTATCTGTTTATCTACATGGATACTCTGCTTAATAAAGATCTTATAACAATTAGTGAGAAATGTATCCTAATGTATATGTTAGATGTAGCCATACCTACCAAATTCTTCAGACTCTCCTCTTCTTATGTTGACTGTTGATTCTCTTCTGCCTTCCCAGTTCATTGTGTAGTGTTGCATGCAACTAAAATGGAAATGTACTATGTTTAATGACACAGTACTTCACAGTCTTGTGTCCATTGTGTCTGCTCCTCTTCTGTGCAAAAATCTTGTAATGTCTTTGTTACCCTCTCAGCATCAGGTCAGCTGCTTTTTGTCTGATTCTTTACATGCTGTCATCCTCTTCCTTTGTGCATCTCTTCCACAGGAATTGTCCTCTCCTTACTGAACTTTTTGACTGCAGGCTCATTTTGCCTGTTTGTGGAGATCTCTTTATCATCTCTGATAATCTGATGACAGTTTAGTTGATAAGGAAATAAGGACAGGACAAGGGAAATGTCTTTTACTTCATGCTTCCAGCTCTGGCTCCAGGAGCATGGAGTTTATTATATATATTTCAAGACTCATTTCACACAAAAGAACCCCTCTCCCCCCGGAAACTTTGCAGATGCGCAGAAGTTACAAATTATGTCACATCAAAACACAAAATATTGGCTTCAGAATAGACCAAGGCCAAGGCTGAATTTTTACTAGGTTCTTATCAGAAAGCCAAGTTGGGGAGTATCTTGGCCTTAGCTATAACAGGCAGCAGCATTCCTTGCTGTGTTAACAATGTTAACCCTTTAAATTCAGGTTTGATAGGAACTTAAAGCTTTTCAGTAAGGCCATAATACTTTTCAAGAAGAAATCACAAGGATCACAAAAGGGGTCAAAAGAGGAGTCTCAGATTTTTATCTATTCTCTTATTGGCTTCCCACACCTGTTGGAATCTCTCAGCTCTCCTCTATGTATCTGTTTTCTATCTCTTCTTCTTCTCTTCTTCTTCTTCTTCTTCTTCTTCTTCTTCTTCTTCCTCTTCTTCTTCTTCTTCTTCTTCTTCCTCCTCTTCCTCTTCTTCCTCTTCTTCTTCCTCTTCTTCCTCTTCCTCTTCCTCTTCCTCTTCTTCTTCTTCTTCTTCTTCTTCTTCTTCTTCTTCTTCTTCTTCTTCTTCTTCTTCTTCTTCTTCTTCTTCTTCTTCTTCTTCTTCTCCTCTATCTTCCTTATCTTCCCTGTGTGCTAGTTTGATGTGGGAACAATGAAACAACGAATCTTTCTCTAGATCTTAACTGCTGACGGTGAAACCAAAATTACATCATAAGGACCAATCCAACTTTCTTTGTGACAGATGTTTTCGTAAAGTTCTTAATATAGACAGAATCTCCTAGTTTAATATTGTGTAAGGAATGATCCAGTGAACCAGACTGGACTAACACTCCCATGTCATGAAGTTCTTTTATCCTTTCTGGCAAAGCAACTATGTAGGAAGAGATTTGTATATCACCTTGTAGCATTGAGGCATAAGCAGTTTTATGAGTCTTTGCTTGCAAAGGTAGATGACCAAATAACATTTCATAAGATTTACAAATCAACTCAAGTTCTAGTTCTTAGGTAGAAAAGTGCTATTGGGAGTATTTCTGGCCATTTGAGAAGAGTCTCTGTACAGAGCTTTCCCACCATGGTCTTTATCTCTCTATTAAATCTCTCAACTTGTCCAGAGCTCTGTGAATGAATGGTATGGCATGTGAAATTTTGCTGTTATCCCTAGATTTTCATAGACTTGGTTCAATATTTGGCTCATAAAGTGTGATCCCCTATCCAAGTCTATGGAAACTGGAATCTCAAATCTAGGAAAAATCTCCTTTAACAATACTTTCACTACAAAACCTGCTATGTTTGTTGTAGATGGAAATGCTTCAGGCCATCTTGCTAACTTATCCACCAGCACCAAGCAAAACTTGTATTTCTCTCCTTTGGGCATGCCAATATAGTCTACCTGCAAATTTTCAAATGGGCAGTAGGCTAGAGGTCTCCCTCCTAAACCTTTCTTTCTAAATGCTCCCTGACTGAATCTTTGATAAATAGAACAGCTAGTAAAGACCCTACTTGCAACGGTACTAATTCCTGGGAAAATCCAAGTTCATTTTATTGAATCTACTAATGCCTGAGTGCCAAAATGTCCTTTCTTATATATGGCATAACATATATGATAGTAAAACTCTTTTGGAAAGACTGATTTTCCAGTGTCTGTGACCCGTATGCCATTTACTTCTCTAGTCCCAAATTTTTCCTTCCATGTTTGAATCTCAGAGTCCAGATACACTTTTCTGATATCTGTTGACTCTATGATGGAAAGATTCATAACATAGAATGGAGCTTTTCTGGCTGCGTCTTTTGCTGTTACTCACTGGATCCCTCCCAAAAGTGTGTCCTCCGCAATATATGACAGCTATCTGTTTTGACTTCTGGATAGCTGCTAGCAATTCTGTTATTATTTTTTGCATGAGCTATTTGTTTACCCCCCAGATGTTATGAATCCATGCTGTTTCCAAATTCATCCTGTTGGAAGGCAACTGGGTGGCTCAGTGGATTGAGAGTCAGGCCCAGAGATGGAGGTCCTGGATTTGAATCTGGCCTCAGACACTTCCTAGTTGTGTAACCCTGGGCAAGTCCCTTACCCCCCATTGCCTAGCCCTTACTTACTAGCTAGATGATCCTAAGGGATTCCTTAACCACTGTTTGCTTTAGTTTTCTCATCTATAAAATAGGGATAATAATAGCATCTACCTCCCAAGGTTGTTAAGAGAACCAAATGAGATAATAATCACAAATTACTTAGCCTACTACCTGGCATATAGTAAGTACTATATAATTATATATAATATAGATACAAATACATGTAATTAAATATAACAAATATAGTATAAATGTTAGCTATTATTATAATAGTCTCTAAAAACAAATCTTGATGTAAACTGTGGTGAGCTTCTTTTGCTCAAAGACAAATGAGAAGGTGGCTATAATGGATTATGCACAGAGAAAAGCACTTTCTCTTCCCTATCTCTGGGATTCCTACCACCTAGGGGCCCCAGACAAATCCAAAGGATTTCTATTGATGGAATATTACTAAACTCCCCCAAAATAAATAAAATGAATCCAGCTTGACGTGTACTCCCTCAGGCACAAAGTAGTTTTCTGGATAGAGGAAGAAGCCTTGAGAAAGTTTGGCAAATTATAAATGAATAAAAGTCCTTTTATGAGACAGTGTACTTAAGTAGGCCCCCTCCCCTTATTCCTCTTCCTTCAGGGTCATAGTGGAGGATGATGACAAAAGGGTGACTAAACTACATCCTTCTCAAGAAATTTTGCCACAAATAGCAGAAAAGATATAGGCTGATACAGGGAATAGAAGAATCAAGGGAGGACTTTTGAAAATTGGGAGAAGACCTGGACATGCTTGTAGGCAATAAGAAGCTAGTAGACATGGAAAGGTTGAGGAAAAGTGAGAGAATAACACTGACAGAAGGAGCAATCTGTTAGAGATGAGATAGAATGGATGATAACAATTAATTATTGAAGGATATGAACAGGCAATTTTCAGAGGAAGTTATCTATCCATATGAAAAAGTGCTCTAAATAACTAATAACTGGAAAAATGTACATAAAAACAATTTTAGGGCTCTCCATACCCATCAGATTGAGAAGTTAACAAAAAAAAAAAAAAAAGGAAAATGGCAAACATTGGAGGAGTCATGGGAAAACAGATACATTAATGCACCATTGGTGGAGCTGTGAACTGGTCCAGCTATTCTGGAAAGCAATTTGCAACCATCCAAAACACTTTAAACACTTTTACCCTTTGACCTAGCAATACCACTACACTACATCTATATCCCAAAGAGATCAAAAAAAGGAAAAAAAAGGATCAATAGACACAAAAATATTCGTAGCTGAGTTTTAGGATGTTACAGGGATTTTCTTATTCTCTCCCTCTGTCTCTTTAAGAGGCAGAAGAGGGGGATTTGTAGGTGAAGCAGAGCTGATAGGAGGCTATGTGCCACAGCTGAAGATTCCATTACCAGGGAGACAAAGGGAGATATATAAGGAAGAAATCAGTTAGCAGTTGGGCTTTTGCTTCTGGATCCCTAGAGAGCAGGAGATGTAAGGGGTAAAAAAGGGGTTTTGGTTGGGTGAATATTAAAAGTTTTGGTTGCCAGGGAATTTAATAATTATCAATCCCCAATTAAAGAATAACCTCAAGTCAAGATGACTTTTATGGAAGTTTATTTACAAATGAGAAGAGGAAGATAAAATAAGAAAATCAGAGAGAGGATGGGATAGGATAAGTAATCTAACACACTAAGTAATTTGCCTCCTTGTTCAACCCAGGCAGATCTAATTAATCCTCAGTTGGAGAAGGCTCAGCCTTGAGCCCCAGGTTGGAGGGCCAGAGGGTCAGAGGGCTGGAGATGAATGAAGCAGAAGCTTCAATCATAGGGTCTCTTTTGAAAGAACAGTTCCTTTAGAGAAGTTCAGGAAGATTTAGTCTTTGCACTCACCACGTGTAATTCCAAGGGAGAGATTAACAGCAGTCCCACTTAGTCCAAGGTCTCAGTCAGCGGTTGGAGCTCCTCCAGGTCCTAGTCACCCACCACAAGAAGAAGCAAGCTTCCAAGAGTCTAGAGGTGCGAGCCCTGGAAGTTCTTTCAATTTATCCAGGCTATTTCTTTCATCACTTCCTGTGCCTTCCTCTTAGTTTACATGTCTAATCACAACAGACACTTTTCTTAGGACTGCCTAGGGGGCAGTCAGTCAATTCTGATTTGACACCCATTCTTGCACACATGGGTCAGAGACCTTCCCATTTGAGAGTTAAGGGAGTTGTTTATACTTTTGGTGATTAGATTTGAGAATGGACAAGGTATATTTAATCTTATTATCACAGAGATCTGTCTGTCTTAGTCTCTGCAGTTTACTACTGATGGAGCATAAAACCTTATTTAAGGAGGTTGTGGCTGATGAATGTTTATTTATTTAGAAAGGTAGTTAGTTAGTGAATCAATTTTAGGTAGAGTAGGTTAGATAGGCCTGGTCTGGCCAGGCAAGAAGCACCTGTCCTTGAAGACAGAGTAGGGTTTTTAGAAATTTTAGTTAGTCTTAGGAATTTAGGTATAGTCGTAAGGTATTAGAATAATAATCTCTCTTTCCTCCTTTCTATTTTCTATCTGTATTTCTTCTCAAATTAAACTAAGTGTTTCATCAAACTGTTCTCACTTTTGTCAAACTCCTACCATTTAACCCTTACAAGGAGAAACACACTCTTTTATTTGTAGCAGGATCTTGCCCCAAGAATGAGAAGTTCAAACACTATTTAATCCAGAAGTAAGAAAGAATTTTATTTTAGGAAGAGGAGGTTTTTAGATAATATAATAGCCTGCTAACTGATAGAATAGCCTGGAGACTAACCAGATAGCCCTGGAACTGGTGAAATAGGCCTAGGGGTGATGGAGTAGCCCCCTGACCTAGTGGAAAAACAGCTGTGGAACTGATGGAATAGTAACTTTCCAGATATGGAGTAGCAGCTCCCCTATATGGATCAGAGTTTGCATATTTATTGAGGGTCTAGGAACTTGTCACCTCCCATTCCAGGGAAATATCCCCCACCTTTTCCCAGTATAGCACACGCCTGGGCAATACTGGGCATTACAGACGTGGTTTGGGGTCTGACACATCATGGGTGAACCTGGGGATCCCAAAAAGAAAATATGAAGCATGCACAGATTTGGGGGAGAGATGTTCCCCCTGGACCTCCAGAGCCCTTAATGTGCATGTCCCATGTTCCCTCCATTGTCCCACATGTTTTGCCAGTGTAGGAGAGGTCTCTCTACCTTCATCAAAGATGGGAACAATGTTGGAGGGGGGGGTGCAGAAAGATACAGTATAATAGACAATACTATAAGTAAATAATGCCTAGCAGTTCAGAATTAAGATAAATACGGAACAATATGAGCAAATAATAAAGCAGAGCAGCACACAGCTAGTAATGGTATAGTCTAACAGTTCACAGAGCTTGTGCACAGAACAGTACAGAACCAGTTCAGTGATTAATAATGCAGAATGGTTCGTTGATTAATAATACAGATTTTACTGTATTACATAATAATACATTATGCTTCACTAATGCTGAAACTACAGATTTTGCAGTTTATGCCTAATTAGTGCTAACTGGTGAGATCTACAAGATTTCAAAACATGAAGGTCCTGTTTCTATTTCTGCCCACATCCATCAGCAACTTTTTTTTGTGGTGGCAAAGAATTGGAAATGGAGGAGATGCCCATCAATTGGGGGAATGATTAAACAAGTTATATGAATATGATACACCCATGTGAAAGAATATTATAAGAAATGATGCAATAAAAATAATGAAAGGAATGTTTTCAGAGAAACCTGGGATAACTAATATGAATTGATGGAGAGTGAAGTGAGCAGAACTAGAAGAATAATTTATACAATAATATTTTAAAAGACAAAAAATTTTGAAAGGCTTAGAAACATTGATCAATGGAATGGCCAACTAGAAAACTGATGTTGAAGCATATTATCTATCTTCTGATAGAAAGGTAATAAACTCAAGAGTGCAGATTGAGATATGTTTTTTGGACAAGGCCAATATGAGAATTTATCTTGTTTAACCATACAAGTTTATAACAAGAGTTTTCTTTTTCTTGCTTTCTCAAGTAGAGGGGAAAGAAGGAAAAAAAGAGGAAAGGTAGGTTTTCATTTTTTTAACTAATTTTTAATTAATTTTTTTTAAATTTAAGACTAAAAACTATTCCCTAATAGATAAATGATGAAAAGATACAACCAACAGTTTTCAAAATAAGAAATCTAAGTTATCAACAATGATATGAAAAAATGTTCTAAATCACTAATAAATGTTAGTGTTCAGTCATGTCTAACTCTTCACGACTCCATTTGTAGTTTTCTGGGGAAATATATTGTGGCGGTTTGTCATTTTCTTTCTCATCTCATTTTACAGATGAGGAAACAGAAGTAAACAGTGACTTGCCCAGGGTCACATAGCTATTATGTCTGAGGTCGAATTTGAACTCAGGTTTTCCTAACTGAAGGCCTATCTGCTGCAATACCTAGCTGCCCCTAATCACTAATAATTAGAGAAAGGCAATTAGAGTAACTATGAGGTTCTATCTCATACCTATCATACCTGTCCTATCTTATCATGCTGACAGAGATAACAAAATAGGAAAACAGAAAATATTGGAGAGACTATGGGAAACCAAGTACACTGATGTACTGTTTTTAGAGCTGTGCTACCATTCTAAGAAACAGTTTGGAACTATCCCCAGAAAGTTAGCAAACTGTGCATTCCCTTGCTCAAAGAAAAGATATTTATGTAAAAAAAAATTTTTGTAGTAGCTCTTTTCAAAGTAGTCAAAAATTCTATTGAGGAATGGCTAAACAAATGGAGTTATATTATTTAATAGAATTGTTATTGTGACACAAAAAATGATGAAATTGGAAAGATTTTTGTAAACTGATGCATAGTGAAGCAGGAGAAAAAATTTTAAACTTTTAACATTATAGAAAAAAACCACTTTGAAATAGAATTTAGAACCCTGATCAATGTAAACTAGGAGTCTGAAAGAATGAAGATCAAATACCTCATTCACCTCCTGAGAGGATGTGGTAAACCTAAAATGCAGATGGAGGCATATATTTTGGGACATGGCTAATATGGAAATTTTGTTTTGCTGAATTATGTAGATATGTAATATGAGTATTTGTTGTTTTTTTAATTTACTCAGTAGAACAAGAGGAAGATGGAGGGGCAGATTAGTTTGTTTGTTTGTTTTAAAATAATTGTTATGGGGCAGCTAGGTGGTTCAATGGATAGAGCACCAGGCCTAAAGACGAGGTCTTGGATTCAATTTATGACCTCAGATACTTCCTAGCTGTGTAACCCTGGGCAAGTCACTTAACCCCAATTGCCTAGCCCTTACCCCTGTTCTACCCACAACTTAGTACTGATTCTAAGACAGAAGGTAAAGAGTTTTTTGTTGTCTTTTTTTTTTTAATACTTATCGCTTAAAAAATAAAGAACAATTTAAATAAGAAAGTGGGGGAAAGGGATAGACCTGTGATTTAGACAGATGAAGAAAATGAGGCCCAGACAAAGAAGCGATTTCCCCAGTCGTAGAAATAAAGTCAGAGTAACAGAGCCAAAATTTACAACTAAGTCTTTTAAATCCAAGTCTACTGCATGTTCTCCCACACACAAAATGGATCTCTGATCTCACTAGCATGGGTACCTCCTCCAAAAATAGGGGGAAAAAAATATTCTGTGGGGGTGTGTACTCAGATAAAGACAGTGACCAATCCGAACTGCACTATCATGAGTAAGAGTGCAACATGTCTTTCTCCAGGTCCTGGGAGGGTTTTTAGACTTGGCACAATGTACTGATTTGCTTTGTTTTCGATGGGAAGTTGGAGAGTTGATGGCGTGTGTAGTAGAATCCCGGAGTCTGAACCCCAAAGTCACTTTAATGAGCAGACAGGAGACTTAACTAAGATGCTGGCAGAGAAAATGTGGCCTTTAGTAGGAAGGAGAGAGGACCCAGGCACTGCTCTGAGTGGTTAACCCAAAGCAAGTGTCCAAAGATGCTCTAGTGAATTCAGAATTTTTAGGAATTTAACACAATACTCTTCTTCTTTGTCACCCACCACCTGTGTGTGGAATACAATGTCTGTGTATGTTATATTTTCTTTATCTTGCCCTACCCTCCTTAAGTTTCCTAATGTTCTTGAACTCTTGGGAGCATTCCTTGAGTTTGCAATTTCTAAGTTGAGTCAGAATTTAGACATGGCCAGAGTCTTTCAGACAGAAACATTTGGAACAGGGAGTCAAGACTGTAGCTGTAAGTTTCAGGACTTCTCCCATAGGAATATTCCATCACTATTCATGAATTCTGACAGTCCCAGCTATTAGGGGGGGAAAGGGGGTAGGGAGAGGATAGGGGTTTTTGCCACATTAGAAAAGAGTGAATTAAAAATGCATAAGAAGAGATTGGTATCTCTCTTTGGAAGGACACCCAACTTTTACTAATTTTCTATAGAATGCTGCTAATACTAATATATGCTGGAGGATGATGCATGATTATAACCCACATAGTGGGAAGTGTCAATAACATAAAAAAGAAAGAATAAGACAAAGCATAGATTTTTTTAAAAGTTAAGGAAAAAATCTATATATAGCGTTTTGTCCCAAAGGACTGACTTTAAAACTCCCTGTTTCTGACGATAAGATCGCAAGACCAGGCTTAGAGACAGGAGGGCCTAGGTTCAAATCTAGCTTCAGGCATTTCCCGGCTGTGTGACCCTGGGCAAGTCAGGTTCAAATCTAGCCTTAGGTATTTCCCAGCTATGTAATCCCGGGCAAGTCACTTAACCCTCATTGCCTAGTCCTCCAAGCCTTAAGTAAGGCTCAACAATAACAACAACAACAACAACAAGACTGCAAGACTTTAGTTGAAAAAAATTAGTAAGGCTGAACTAAATGACTTCTAGAAAACCCCAATTTTGGGGGGCCTGAGTGCATACATACTACACGTGCCTCCACCTTATGAAAAAAATTCATATCTGGATCCACAGATAACTCACTTGGACTCGCCAGCCTAATATTAGCTTCTTTCTCTCTCTTGCCTTGTAATAAATGGACTCCAGGCTAGCATTCAGTATTCCCTTGAAGAGGGATAAGCCTGCAACAGTCACACAGATTTGGTAGCGTGGCCGAGCGGTCTAAGGCGCTGGATTAAGGCTCCAGTCTCTTCGGGGGCGTGGGTTCGAATCCCACCGCTGCCAAGTGACTTACGTTTTTTAAAAAAAAAAAATGTGTTCTGTTTTAAATACTCCAACATCCGTTGGCTTCCGGAGCTACTACTTACCGTAGTAACGGTGCAGTAAGAAAAGATACCTTATACCTGGTAAGCACCAAGTGAACTCTCCATTCGCGCCAACCTGTATCTCATCGCCAAAATTTGAATAATCTTCCACCACATCCTGTTCGTGCAATGTGTAATTAAGAACGGCGCAAATGTAGGAAGAAACACTTTGTTGAGTCAAAAGATATGACCTCAAATATGATCGAACACATAAATACTTTATGGCATATGGCCTGATATAGAATGAAGGGCACACAAAGACTTAAGAATTCTGATCCTTGCAATGAACACCCACAGTTATAAAGGACAAATAATGAAATATGTTCATAATAGAGGAGTGATTGGGACATACTTTCTGGCCACAATCAATGAGGAAATTTTGCTTTGTTTGACTGTGTTACAACAGCTTGTATATTTTTCAATGGGAGGAGAAGAGGAGAGGAAGAATAGATTTTTGTTCATTTGAAAAGAAAATTATTGTATTTTTAAGTGCAGGAGTTAGGAGCGAAAAATAGAGTTAGATTCGGATTTGCTGGGGACGAGAAATGCTTTAACTCGATTGAATGAATGACTGCGTGACTAGGTGTGTGATAGACCCAACCCTATCAAGCTAAGGCAGGAGGTGAGAGGCTCCGTGTTTTCCTATGTGCGTTTCCATAGGAATAGGGCCTATGCGTATCTGTTCCCGCACAAGCTGTGCCTGTCAGTGGGTATGGGTGTGGGTACGAGCAACTCATCTCAGCTCTCCTTTCCCCGATGAATACCGACAGAATTAGCTGAGCTGGGCCCATGGTTAAGGCTGGGAATAGGAATGAGAGAAAAAACAATCCTTGGGATATGTATAGATATGCTACAGAACATACAGGTTTGCAGAAGAGCTTTGCATTCATCATTTTCGTCCTCACAACAGCCCCTGTGAGGTAATGACATGTCACTTCCCTCGTTTTGCAGAGAAGCCGAGGCTCACGGTCGAGACTTCTCAAGGTGGGGATGAGACCCGGAAAGAGAACTCTAGGGAAAGGAGGGGAGGTTTGTTCTTTTGCAAGACTCGCGTTGCCCGCGCCTTCATTTCTATGACTAAACTTATGTGTGCTGTATTGCAAAACGATGAAAAAAAAAGAACTTGCTTTCGATCCTGGATTAAAAATGCAACTTGGTCATTCCAGCAACCTTAACTACCACCCCACCACAGAAGCCAATCAAAAAGAACCACTCTCTGAAGAACCTATTTACTAGATTAAAGTTGCACTGAGACGTTGTATATATTTATTTAAAATGACATGCATTGCTCACACAATAAGGCCATGTGCCCCACATACGCTCTCTTCACAGCATAAGTGTTCATTCACAATCCTATTCAAGAAAACATTCAGAAACACTCTTTAGCATCGTGGCATCTATGCCAATTTGGTCGCCATCTCACGCAGGCGGGTTGATGTTCTACCCCTTCCCTCTTGAAACATAGTGTCAACATTGAAGCAAATAACGCAATTCACCAAAACTTACCTAAGCACCGACCTAATGCACTGGGTACCCTTGCCACATTTACATAGTAGCCCCAGTATCTTTTGCTTTAATGCACGGAAGCGCGCCGGTACTACCCAATCATAGTAACATACGTAACATAGCAACATTCATTCTTCTACTGCAGTTCCCCCCCACCCCCACCCCCTTTTTGACTCTAACATCAAAGGGAGTTAGGCTCATTACACTATTTAAATGTTTCTATTTACATTTTAAAAGGGAAAAAAAGTGGGCTCGTCCGGGATTTGAACCCGGGACCTCTCGCACCCAAAGCGAGAATCATACCCCTAGACCAACGAGCCAGTCAGAACATTTTTCGACCACAATGCTTATGAGTCAATGCAAAAGCGTTAGTCTATTCCATTTAGTTTGTCTTTTAAATTAACCCCAAATGGACCCACAGCTGAGTCAGTACTATTACAATCCAATTCGAAAATCTCCAATTCTAGGATTGGATACTGACTCCAACTGTAATAACCTCAGAACGTAATCGTCTAAAATTAATTGCTCGGATTTCTTCTCAATTTCCTTCTAATCAGCTAGGGAAGAGATGGTTCAAAAGGAAAGAAGAGTGAACCCCAGTGATTTGGGTATGGGCTGAGAAGGAAAAAGGACAGGAAACAGACTGCACTGTGAATTACCTTAAATACTTCGTAGTGGTTTTTTTCCAAGAAGAAACATTGTAACCGAGAATAAACGGGCCATCGTAACTGTGAATTAGAATTTGATGAACTTGACCAGATAAACGAGTTAAAATGAATTACAAAGCAGAACTCCAAAATTTCCTGAAGAAACACACTTAAAACATAAAAATCAAGAGACTTAAATGAGGCCTTAGAGTAGAACTTACTATTACTCACCTGAATCCATAAAAGGAGAAGGAGCAATCACAATCTCAAAGGTGAAAATGAATGAAAGAGTGAAAAAGAGAGCCAAGCAGGGAAGCCACCTTATGTTTAAAAATACCATAGGGATAGGCAAACAAGTGCCTGCACAGAGAGAGAAGATATGGCCCAGAAGTAGAAGAATAAGGTGGAGAGATTTCATATGCACTAGATCCAATAAAATTCCTCTAGTCTCTAGACCTTTGACAAACAGCCTCTCCAGTTGCACTCATGGGGATATGGTGTGTCCAGAAAATTGTCCTTCCTCTTCTGTCTTGCATATGGAAACTTTGAGAAGAGGTGTAATGAGCTGCAAGAACCACACAGGGATCTTGGGAGGAGAAAAGAGTTGAAAGAAGTATTTACTCTAAATCACTATTTCGAAAAGTGTAGTTCAGGGATCTCTGTGGTCTCCAAGTCCCTTTCATGGGGTCTGAGAGATCAAAACTATTTTCATAATAATACTGTCATTTTCATTTCTTTTAAGGTGAGTATAAATAATTTAACTTATTTAAACAAAAACTCTTTTAGGAGGGATTTTCATGATATTTAAGAATATTAAGAAGGGGTTCTGAAACCAAAAAGTTTAAGAGTGGCTTCTCTATATTAAATAAGGAAACTGAATTGACAAGAGTAGCATTTTAGAAGGAATTAAGAGTTAAAAAGATAAGATTTAATTTAAGCCTGAGGCTTCTCCTGATCACAGAATCCCAAAAGAAGGACATAGAGAGCTCTTAGAATACACTCTAAAAAATTGTGTTGTTTTGTTTTCTTATTATACAAAGGGGGGGGGGGGGAGGGAAGAGTGGGGAAGGCAATGGTAAATCAGCAGAAAACCAGAAGGTGGAAGCAGAGTAGTCCCAGAGAAAGCAGCTTCAAAGAAGGAAGACAGCAGATGGCAGAAGGGAGCTTCCACAATCGATAGCCCAATAGTGTCATTAGAATGCTGGGCACATAGCAGGGGCTAGTGCGCAGCAGTGTCAGAAGAGGAAGGTTCCATCAGGAAATGCTGCCCTAGGAAAAAGGAGTTGCTCTGGCTATTAATGAATCAATCATTCTATAAACAAGCATTTATAATTAACTCTCCATGAGTCAGGCACTGTGTGATAAGAGCTGAGTATTCAGAGGCAGAGATACACAGTCCTTGCCCCTCAAGAAGTTCATCTTCTAATGCTTACCCTTTTGGAACAAATTTTTATCAAAACTTCTCTGCGCATATGTGAAATGTTTTGTCTTCGTTGTAAAACATAGTCTTTATATATCACATGATACTTTGAAATTTTTAATAAATTTTCTCTAAACAATAGCACATTTCATTTTTTAATATAATGTTATACAGATTTATGGCAGAGTTGATGTGAATGGCAGATAACAAGACAAGGATAATTCATTAATCATCACATCAAAGGAAGGTATGGATAGGTTAAAAAGCAATTCAGTCAAGGGGAGGCATAAGCCATCTCCCTTTTACCTCAGCACCCCACCAAACCCACAGGTCAGTATGATGGGCAGGGGCCCAATTAGCAATTAGATATGTCCTTCAGTCCAAGGTCCAGGTTTACATAAAGTTTCCCAAAGGCCTGTTTTGACTGCCAGCAGCTTTTCAAAATTAACCAGAAAAGCCTATTAAAAATAAAGAAGATGGAATTATAACTGCTGCATCAACAAGATCTCTACAGAGGTTCAACAACCATTTCTAACTAGTATTGGGTATACTTTAAACATTAAGTATACCATATCTATAAAACAGGAGACAGGTCAAGGAAAATGGGGCCACAGATTCCTCTGGTTAGTCATATAATGATCAATGTAGTCTATATGTGCATGGAAGAACTATTGGAAATCAGAATCTGGAACTGACATATACATAAATATAAAACACAGTATATATAGTGTCTTCCAGGGGAAGGCTCCTGGGGACTTAAGAGATAGAGAATGGGACAGATTGGAAAAGGCCTTCTGCCAAAGGTGATATTTGAGCTGATTTGAAGGAAGGCTGAGCAGCCAGGAGGCAGAAGTGAGGAAGAAAAGCATCCTAGGCATGAAGGGCAGCTAGTGAAAAAGGCATACATGGTCAAGAGACAGGGTGGAGAAAACAGAAAGGAGGTCAGTGTCACTAGATCAGAAACTACCCAGAGGAAATTAAAGTGTAAGACCAGATAGGGAAGAAGGGACCAGGTTATAAAAGGACAAACAAGAAATTTTATATTTGATCTTAGAAGTAATAGAGAGCTACTGGAGTTGGAGTGGGCAGCTAGGGAAGGATAGTGTGAGGAGAGGAGGTAATGACATGATCTGGAAGTGACATTTGGAGTGGAGAAAGCTTGAGGCAGGAAAACCAACCAGAAATTTATTGCAATAGTCCAGATATGAGGTGATGGGCTTCTGTGTCTGAAGGGAAGCTATATGGAGAGGAGAAGTTTAGGAGAGAGATTGTAAAAGCAGGAACAATAAGACAATAAGGTAGGTGACTCAGTGGACTGAGAACCAGGTGGAGAGATGGGAGGTCCTAGGTTCAAATCTGACCTCAGACACTTCCTAGCTGTGTGACCCTGAGCAAGTCACTTAACCCCCATTGCCTAACCCTTACCAGTCTTCATTCTGTATTTTTTCCATGTTTTCCTTACATGTCTAGTCTTACAATATCGCAATACATATGGAGGGCTGACACTTGCCCTTTATCTTACAATGCTATTTAATTCAATGCTTTTAAATAGCGTTAAAGGTTAGTTTAGTACAAGGAAAATCAGTAAGAGCTCATGAACTAAGGTTTTGTGTGGATCTTGACCCAAAACATTGCTTGAAGCTGGAGTAGCTTTCAAGAGGGCCTTGGCTACAGGAGAGGCCTCGGCAATATATTGGTTAAAGACAAGACTGTAGGGTTATACAAACTGTATCTGTTGCCCACTTTGGAGAGTACAGTCTGTGACAAAATTCTTTCCATCATGGCTTTTAGTCACCATCCTCAGTGTGTGTCACCAAAGAATTCTATTGACCTCGCAAGTCTAACAGATATGGATTATTTTGGTCCCTGCACAGTCCTTTCTTACTAGATGGCTCTTAAATAGCTGAAAATTCCATTTATATTTTTAAAAATTCTTTCTAATCTAACTTTTTTTTCTAGTGTCCTGAGTTATAAGAGATGCTACTCTGGAGAGGAAAGGAGAAAGCTACAAAGAAAAATCTTGGTAGTATAAAAACAATCAATTTAAAACTTTTTTAACAGAAAATGTTTGAGTAATACAAAGTACATGCTATGAACACTTTACAGGAAGTCAAATCATTTCCTCCAGGTGTATGTGTAGAGGGAGAAGAGGTTGAGAAGGGACAGCTTGAAAAGATCCTTTGGTTGGAGAAAATAAAAGATGAAAAAGGGATAAAGATTTTTTAAAAGCAGGTGAGCAGTGACAAAAGGAAACAGGTCCTTAGAAAGATCATCACAAGCAGAAGAGATGCAGTATGAAGAAGAAAAATAAACCAGAAAGATCCAAACTAAAGGGGAACAGAGAAAGGAGAGGGGATATTAAAGGATAAAGGAGAAAAAGAGAGCAAGAGATAGGCTGGAAGCTGTGTGACTCTGGGCAAGTCCCTTAACCTTAGTTGCCTAGGCCTTGCCTTTCTGTCTTAGAATTGTTACTAAGACAGAAAGTAAGGGCTTTTAAAAAATTTAAGGTGATAAGCAGGAGATGATTGGAATGAAAGGAAGCAAAATAGGAAGTTAAGGAGCCTGTTATAAAAATGAAAATTGGAAGGGAAAGTAAAATGGGCAAAGAGAACTAAAAGGGGGTTAGAGAGCTGGATCAGGAATAGGGCACTCAGAAGAATGACACTAGCCATACAAGTGTTTCTTTCTTTCCTTCCTTCCATTCTTCCACCCTCCTTCCTCCCATCCTTACCCCTTTCTTCTCTCTTCCCTCCTTCCTTCCTTTTATCCTTCCTTCTATCCTTTCTTCCATCAATCTCTCCTTCCATCCTTCCTTCTTTAGCACATTCCTAGAACACAGTAAATGCTCAGTAAATGTTTATTACCTGCCTACCTGCTTACATATATATGCTATATCTAAGAAAAGGAAGACAGAAAATAGCAGAATACTGGGGGGGGAATAAAACGGAGGGGGTGGGGGTAGAGACAGGAAATGGAAGACTGACTAGAAATAAAGTAACTAGTTTGAGCCCCATCGACAACGCAAAGGTGGGATAAGGAAATCCCTATCAATCCTCTTAGAACATTTTCTCTGTTTCATTGTCGCTTTTGAGAGAAAATAAAAATCGAGGAAGTACTAGGCCCCAGCGAGATTTGAACTCGCGACCCCTGGTTTACAAGACCAGTGCTCTAACCCCTGAGCTATGGAGCCAGTTCTGGATCTTCCCTGTAGAGGCACTCCCATGTTGTCGTAGGCCCGTGTGCTGCTACTGCTGCGGCTGCTGCTTTGCTGCCGCTGCCACCACTATGCGCAGAGAAGAGAGCCAAAGAGGATTTTGCGTCCGGGCTCGCGTCCGCTGCAAACCCGGCTGTGGAAACGGCTCTTGGGCCAAGATGACACGGCAAAGCCGGAAGTCGATGCATAGTGCCGGTGGTCACAGGAGTAGCTGCGCCGGAGTAGGGCTGGGGAAGGGCTAAAATCTGGAACCCGGGAAGACAGAGGGAAGAGGGAAACGAGGAGGAACAGAACGGAGTCCTGGATCCGAGGACAGTGTCGAGAATTGGGGAGGATCTGGAAACTGCAGACCTCAGATCTCGTAGAGAAGAAACATGAGCTCCAATGCCTGCTGGGTCACTCACTCACTGCCCAGCTGTATGACCTTGACCAACTCACCTCTGAGCCTCAGCTTCCTCATTTGAAAAAAGAAAAAAGAAGAAGAAAAAAAAAAAGGAAAATTTCATTCCAGCTCCGAGGTTTTTTAAAGGGAGCGGGGCAGGAGAGCTGCCTGGGCTTGGGGGTGGGGCTTGTAAGGGAAGGATTAAGGAGAGGGCTTTGAGTCTGGCTGCCGAGATAAAGTTGGCTTTCTCTGCGACCTGGCAAAATCAGACAATACAGAAAGCCACTGAAATTCACCCCACTTCCAGCAGGGGTAGGCTGGTAAGCTTCAAGAAGGCTGCCAAGGGATAAATAGTTGAATAGGAAGACATAAAATAAAATAATTTAAAAATTAAAAAAGGAAGATCTGTTTTTGGAAAAAGATTCTGGCAGCGGTGGGTAGAATAGACTGGAAAGATGAGGTCAGTGAAGTGGAGAGACTAGGTTGCTGGCAATAGTCCAGGCTCGAAGTGATGGCAAGGAGACATAAGAAAATGGTGCAATTAGGTTGCAGGGAAGAGATGGATGTAGGAGACTTTATCGAAGGTGAGGCAATATTTCATTTCCTAATTTAAAAGATGAGAGCAGAAGAAATGGGACTGCAGGGGTGCTGGACCAACTTTGCCTGCTGCATGCCCCGGGACAGAGCCACCACCAAGTTCATCATCAACAATGTGCTGGACTCCTTTGTATTTTGTGTTTGTTTGGTTTTTTAAAACCTTTACCTTCTTAGAATCGATATCAGTTCCAAGACGGAAAAGCAGTAAAGGCTGGGCAATTGGGCTTGAGTGATTTGTCCAGTTCACATAGCTAGGAAGTATTCAAGGTGATATTAGAACCCAGGACCTCTCATATCTCTATCTATTGAACCGCTTAGCCACGTTAGTGGTCTCCTTTTGCTATTTAAACAACCTCATTACTCTAGCTGGCCCATAACATGGTGGTGAGGAACCAATCCCATATTGCTGGAAAAGATCAAATATACCCTGCTTTAGACCTAAGCTGCCTCCCAGCCTTTAACTGTCCATCGAGACTCCCCAGCGAGCTCCTCTGAAGAAAATAACATGGCTAGTCTATCCACTCCCTACCAAAAATAAAATAAAATAAATCAATAGAGTCTAGTGGCTGATTTTTATGAAAAAGAAAGGAATCTGAATTTCAATGCTTTGATTCGGCTCCCAGAGAGAATGGGAGATTATTGACAAAGATGGAGAAATCCTAATGGGAACGATTTGAGGATGAAGGAGGAAAAAAATCTCTCTCTCTCTCTCTATATATATATATATACATATATATATATATATATATAGAGAGAGAGAGAGAGAGAGAGAGAGAGAGATATGTAGATATAGATATAGATAAATATAAATCTCTCTCTATATATATAGAGAGAGAGATTTATATATATATATAGAGAGAGAGAGAGAGAAAGAGAGAGAGAGAGAGAGAGAGATAGATATAGATATATGTAGATAAAGATATAGATATAGATATATATACAAATCTACCAGAGATAAATTTATTAATTAAAACCTTCTGAGCACCTCCACTCCTGCCTTTGAAAATCTCTCTGCCCAAGTAATTTTTCTTATTATAATGTACAGGATCAAGTCAAGTCCACAAGCTTTTATAAATCACCTACTAATTGCCTACTAATTTTCTGGGCATACAGAGACAAAAAAAAACAATGTGATTTTAAGGAGTGCACAGTATAATAGAGACAATATGCAAACAGCTGTGTCCAAACAAGATATCTACAAGATAAACTGGAAATAACCAAGGTGAAGAGAACAGATTACTGGCAATAATTCAGAGATCTGAAACAGATTCTTTACTGATTTTTTTAAGGGTCTTCTAATCTTTCCCAGGATGGAAGTGCAGTGGAGCTACTCATTGGCCAGTCCCACTCTGACCAACAGACTAATTCTCCCTCCCCTAGGCAACCTAGTTGTCCTCCACTCTCACAAATTCACCATGTTGAACTGAGTGTGGACACCCCATTGGATTAACCCTTTAAAGCCCTGACCTCTTTTTCAAGAGATACTCCAACCCCAGCCTCCATTATAGCTAGGATTTCACTTGAGAAAGGCTTCTTAAAGATGGTGACATTTTAGTTGAGACTTGAAGAAAACAAGGTAAAAGAGATAATAAAAAAAATTCTGAACATTGGGACAGCCAGTGAAAATTCACAGGTGATAGTGTCTTTTTTTGAGGAACAGCAAGGAAGTCAATGTTCCTGGATCACTGAATATGTGAAGGGAGTAAAATATTAATTGGGGAGATATAAGGACATTAGTATAAGGAGACTGGAAAGAGAGGAAGGGTTCATATTATAAAGTACTTTAAAAGCCAAAGAGAGAATTTTATATTTGACCCTGGAGGTGACAGGGAGTCCCTGAAGTTTAATGAACAGGGAGAGGACATAGTGTTTGATGACCAAGAGACAGACTGGAACAGAGGAAAGAGTAAAGCACTGAGATCAACCAGAAAAGCTACTGCAATAGGCCAAGCCTGAGCAGATGAGGGCCTATACCATGGTGGTGTCAGTGTCAGAAAAAAGAAGGCATATACAAGAGAGGCTATGAAAGAAGAATCTATAAGACATGGCAGCTATTTGGATATGGAGGATAAGATAGAGCAAAGAGTTGAAGATGACATCTAAGTCAAGAGTCTGAGTGACAGGGAAGATTATGATGTCCTTGACAAAAATAAGTTAGGAAGAGGGGAGAGTTTCAGGGGGAAAATAATGAGTTCAATTTTAGACATAGTAAGTTTTTTTTAACCTGATTAAGTTTAAAATATGTATAGGATATTTATTTGGAAATGTCCAAGAGGTATATGAAACTAGCATGTGAAGCTGAAGTTCAAGAGAGGGGTGATCTGAAAATCATCTTCATAATAATGATAATTGAATACATGAGAGCTGAAAATCATCTTCATAATAATGATAATTGAATACATGAGAGCGGATGAGATCACCAAGAAAAATAGTAGATAGATAGAAAATGAGAGCCCAAGACAAAAGACATTTATAATTTGGGGAATGACCAGGAAGAAGAGAGCAGTGTCATGAAAGCTAAAGAAAAAAAGGGTTGAGGCTGCAGAGAGGGCAAGAAGCTTAAGGATTAAGGAAAGACCATTAGATGTCATCATTAGGAACTCAGTGGAAACTTTGGAGAGAATGATGAAGTTGGGGAACAGACTACAGAGTTTAGAAGTTAGAAAGAAGAAAAGAAGAGGAACCAATTGTATCAAATAGTATAGAGGGAGAAGAAAAAAGGATTCAAAATAGAGCCCTATGTGATAACCAGTTAGTGGTCATGACCTGAATAAAGATCCTGCAAAGAAGACTGAGAAGGAAGGTCAGACAGGTAAGAAAAGAATCAGGATAGAGAAATATTCTGAAAACCTAGAGTGATATGAGTATCAAGGAGAAACAAGTAATCAACCGTGTGAAAGGCAGTAGAGAGGTCAAGAAGGATAAAGATTGAGAAGTGACCATTAGATTTTGCAGTTAGGAGATAAATGGTAACCATAGCAAAAGCTGTTTCAATTGTGTAATAAGGACTGGAGGCAGATTCAGAGTTAAAAAGAGAGTGAGAAGGAAAGGGAGACACCAATTATGGATTGCCTTCTCAAGGAGTTTAGCCACTCAAGGAAAGAGACACATGGGATGCTAAACAGCAGGGATGAATGGACCAAATGATAGCAGGTTTTTCTGTGTTTTTTTTTTAAACCCTTACCTTCTGTCTTAGAATCAATACTAAGGATTGGTTCCAAAGCAGAAAGGCAATAAAGGCTAGGCAACTGGAGTTAAGTGACTTGCTGATGATAGGAAATATCTGAGTTCAGATTTAAACCAAGGACCTCTCATTTCTACACCTGGCTCTCTATCCACCAAGTCTTCTATATGCCCCCAAATGATAGTTGTTTTTTTGTTCTTGCTTTTTTGTAATTTGGAACTATTTAATTAATTAATTAATTTAGAGTATTTTTACATGGTTACAAGATTCATGCTCTTTCCCTCCCCTCCTACCACCCCCTTCCCTTAGCCGATGCGCAATTCCACTGGGTTTTACATGTCATTGATCAAGACCTATTTCCATATTATTGATATTTGTACTAGGGTGCTCATTTTGAGTCAATATCCCTAATATATCCCCATCCTCCCATGTGATCAGGCAGTTATTTTTCTTCTGTGTTTCGATTCCCACAGCTCTTCCTCTGAATGTGGATAGCATTCTTTCTCATAAGTCCCTCAGAGTTGTTCTGGATCATTGCATTGCAGCTAATAGAGAAGTCCATTACATTCGATTGTACCACAGTGTATCTGTCTCTGTGTACAATGTTCTCCTGGTTCTGCTCCTTTCACTCTGCATCAATTCTTGGAGGTTATTCCAGTTCACATGGAATTCCTCCAGTTCATTATTCCTTTTATAGCAATAGTATTCCAACAGATACCACAATTTGTTCAGTCATTCCTCAATTGAAGGGCATCCCCTCATTTTCCAACTTTTTGCCATCACAAAGAACATATAAATATTTTTGTACAAGTCTTTTTCCTTATTATCTCTTTGTGGTATAAACCCAGCAGTGGTATGGTTGGATGCCCTTTGGGCATAGTTCCAAATTGCCATCCAGAATGGTTGGATTAATTCACAACTCCACCAGCAGTGCATTAATGTCCCAAAGTTGCCACATCCCCTCCAACATTCTCCACTTTCCTTTGCTGTCATGTCAGCCAATCTTCTAGGTGTGAGGTGGTACCTCAGAGTTGTTTTGATTTGCATTTCTCTAATTATTAGATATTTAGAACACCTTTTCATGTGCTTATTGATGGTTTTCATTTCTTTATCTGAAAATTGCCTATTCATGTCCCTTGCCTATTTATCAATTGGGGAATGGCTTGATTTTCTTGTACAATTGATTTAGTTTCTTATAAATTTGATTAATTAGACCTTTGTCCAAGTTTTTTGTTATAAAGATTTTTTCCCAATTTGTTGCTTTCCTTCTAATTTTGGTTGCATTGGTTTTGTTTGTACAAAACCTTTTAAATTTAATATAATCAAAATTATTTATTTTATATTTTGTAATTTTTTCTAACTCTTGCTCTTTCCTTTCCCAAAGATCTGACAAATATACTATTCTGTGTTCACCTAATTTACTTATAGTTTCCTTCCTTATATTCAAGTCATTCACCCATTCTGAATTTATCTTGGTGTAGGGTGTGAGATGTTGATCTAAACCTAATCTCTCCCATACTGTTTTCCAATTTTCCCAGCAGTTTTGGTTAAATAGTGGATTTTTGTCCCAAAAGCTGGGTTTATCATACACTGTCTTGCTGAGGTCACTTTCCCCAAGTCTATTCCACTGATTCTCCCTTCTGTCTCTTAGCCAATACTATATTGTTTTGATAACCACTGCTTTATAGTACAGTTTAAGATCTGGTACTGCTAGGCCACCATCCTTCACATTTTTTTTCATTATTTCCCTTGATATTCTTGATCTTCTGTTCTTCCAAATGAACTTTGTTATAGTTTTTTTCTAATTCAGTAAAAAAGTTTCAATTAATTTGGGTAGGATTGTCATTTTTATTATGTTAGCTCATCCTCCCCATTAGCAATTAATGTTTTCCCAATTGTTTAGATCTAGTTTTAATTGTGTGGAGAGTGTTTTGTAGTTGTGTTCATATAATTCCTGTGTTTGTCTTGACAGATAGATTCCTAAGTATTTTATATTGTCTAGGATGATTTTAAATGGAATTTCTTTTTCTAACTCTTCCTGCTGTGCTGTGTTGGAAATATATAGAAATGCTAATGATTTATGTGGGTTTATTTGATATCCTGCAACTTTGCAAAAGTTGTTGATTATTTCTACTAGTTTTTTAGTTGATTCTCCATGATTCTTTAAGTAGACCATCATATCATCTGCAAAGAGTGATAACTTGGTCTCCTCATTGCCTATTTTTATACCTTCAATTTCTTTTTCTTTTCTAATTACTATTGCTAGTGTTTCTAGTGTAATGTTAAATAACAGAGATGATAATGGGCATCCTTGTTTCACTCCTGATCTTATTGGGAAGGCTTCTGATTTATCCCCATTGCAGATGATGCTTGCTGATGGTTTTAAATATATACTGTTTATTATTTTTAGAAAAGGTCCTCCTATTCCTATGCGTTCTAGTGTTTTCAATAGGAATGAGTATTATATTTTGTCAAAAACTTTTTCTGCATCTATTGGGATAATCATGTGATTTTTGTTGGTTTGCTTATTGATATGGTCAATTATGTAAGCTATTCTTGTAATATTGAACCATCCTTGCATTTCCTGGTATAAATCCCACCTGATCATGATGGATAACCCTCATGATCACTTGCTAGAGTCTTTTTGCTAGTATTCTATTTAAGATTTTTGCATCTATGTTCATTAAGGAGATTGGTCTATAGTTTTCTTTCTCTGTTTTTGACCTACCTGGCTTTGGAATCAGTACCATATTTGTGTCATAAAAGGAATTTGGTAGAACACTTTCTTTGCTTATTATGTCAAATAGTTTGTATAATATTGGGATTAGTTGTTCTTTGAATGTTTGATAGAATTCACTTTATGAATCCATCAGGCCCCAGGGATTTTTTCAATTTATTTTTCTGATATGGGATTATTTAAGTATTCTATTTCTTCTTCTGTTAATCTAGGCAATTTATAGGTTTGTAAATATTCATCCATATCACCTAGATCAAATGATAGTTTTTTGAGGTTGTGGAAGACATAGGATTGTTTGTGAGCAGTAAGAGAGAGATTGAAAATGAAGGAGAGAGTAGAGGTGACAGACTAGGCAATCTGCTGGAACAGATGGGATGGAAATGGATCACCTGTAGATATAGAAAGTTTTGCCTTAACAAGGAAAAGGGCCATCTCTCCAAAATTCCATAATCAAGAAAAAACAGGAGTACCAAATTTAGGTTAACAGTGTGACTCATATAACACAGAACAAAAGGCACAATTTTTGGTGTGTGAGAGAATTTCCCAAAGTCATTAAATCCTTCTTTAATCACTTCTTCTAAGGAGTCTTTTTTTCCCCTCCTACTCACAGGTGAACTCAAGAAATTTGTTTCTGCATGTAATTAATCAAAGATTACTTCCTCTTTGTCCTGATCATTAATCTAATGGATTTCAGGGAGGAGTCCTTGATAAGCTGATCATACTTCTCCCCTTAAAAATTAGTGAGACCATTGATAAGAATAAGGTAAAAAGATTTCACTGCATAACACTGTTTCAGAATTGATAGTTAAAAGCTAATGAAACTTCTCATGCGTTCTTAATATTCCCAAAAGAAAGAAATTGACTGATGGGGACCTTTGAGAACTACCATAAGGGGAAAATGAGAAGTTTCCATTTTTAAACATATTTGGTGGGTTGTTGGTAGAATATACAAGTAGAACTCTCTGACAGCTGGAAATATGAGATTCATGATGTCAAATCTGGAGATGAAGACAAATGACACAGAAAATCCCATTCTTTAATTTTTTTCCTCAAGCTCCACTTCTGAATGGCATTTTCTTTTCTTTTTTAAAAATCCTTACCTTCCATCTTAGAATCAATACTAAGTATTGGTCCACGGCAGAAGAGTGGTAAAGGACTAAGTAATTGGGGTTAAGTGACTTGCAGAGGGTCACCTACCATCTGAGGCCAAATTTGAACCCAGGACCTCCCATCTTTAGGACTGGCTGAACCACCTAACTGCCCCCATGAAGGCATTTCCTGTAATCTAAGTGAATGATTTATTGGATTTCTATTTAACTTTTTGAAGCGTGTATCACCCCTTTGGGTTGCTCCCCTAACTTGCACTTATGTTCTTGGAAGGAAGGTTGACTTCCTTCTCAAAGGGTGACTTCTCTTTCTGGTTCTAGAAGCTGCACTTCCAACAAAAGGTCACACAAGATGTCACACCAGTGTGCTTCCTATCCAAACAGAAGGCAGGTTTCCCTGCTTCCATGCACCTACTCTGATAAAACTCCAAAATTTCAGACCAAACCTAAATAATGATCAAGAAATACATATAGAAAATGACTTCTACCCCAAAACTACACAAAAAGTCATCCAGAAGACCATGAACAATAAGGGTCCCCTCCCATAAAGCCAGCACTGCCACAAAGTAGCATTTCAGCACAACTAGAAATGGGATAATTGTAGCCAGCAAGAAGGGAAAGCTCCCCTGAGAAGACCCTTTAGTCCCCAGGCCAGGGACCTGTGGAACCCAAAACAGTACAGGCACCAACCAATATGGCATTGAGGAAGGATATATAACTGGAAAGGGAATAGTCATAAACAAAAAAATGTCCTGATGAAGAATGTGGAATTTTTAGAAAAGGAGAAAAGGAAAAGCTAAGAACTGGAATCTAAGGAGATACTTTAGATTGTTTCTTAAAGCAATTAGAATTAGATGACTAAATTGTAGCAAATTAATATCATAGGATATTAATATGTCTTTAGAAATTATAAAAATTTACTCCAGGAAATCCTGGGTAGTATGAACTGAAAGTGAAGGAGGCAGAGCTAGGAGAATATTTATACAAAGAAAGGATTATAAAAAAAGTTTAACTTAAGTACTCTGGTTAAATTAATGACCATCCATGCTATCAATGGACAAAACACATTAATCACCTCCTGATACAGAGGTTGTTAGTCACAAAGTGCAGACATACATTTTGGGGCATGGTCACTAGTGGATTCATTTTGTTTTGACTATTAGTTACAAGGATTCCTTTTTCCTCTTGGTTTTTAATTTGGGTGGGGCAGGTTTAACAATTGGGATGAAGTGGGGAAAGAGCCATTTTTAAAATATATATACAAAAGAGAACAAAGGAACTCAGAAGGAAACACAGACAAGCAGGTCAGTTTTGAAAGTAACATGTAGAATTTATTGTACACCTTTTTAAAACAGCAAGTGGTATAAAATGGAGATTCTTGGTTTCATAGAGAATCCTTTGTGTTTTCTACTGTATGTGTAGAAATGCTCTTTTTTAGTGGGAAGGGTCAAAGTTTCAGAATAAAAATAATTTTTTAAAAAAGACATACTACCACTCAATTCAATTTGCTCCTAACAAAGGCATTTATTATGATGGTACATAGCAAGAACAATTGGTGTAAAACATTCCTCACATAAAACTGGGGAGAACTCCCCCACAAATATGGACATCAATGGGAAAATGGGCAAACACCTTAGATACAATGATAGCGAGGCACAGGTATAGGATATAACAGTGGCAAAGGCACCTCCCAAGTCTTGGTATGTCAGGCCTAGCAGCCTTTTCTCTCCTTATGCAAGCCTTTCAAAGTTCCTCCTTGGGTGCAGGATCTGCTGGGCTGGTTGCTCGACTGGACTCTCAGAGTATCTTTTGAGTCAATAGCTGTCTCTCTTCTATTTTGCCAGGAGTTTCCTTGGAGATTTTTCCTCTGTTGGGTGATTTTCTTTAAATGGAATATGGCTTTTTGCTTCTTCTGGATGCACTATTTCTCTACTGGTCAAGCAGCTCTGATTCAAGGCAACATGGCAGCTAGGGAGTAGGGAAGAGAGGGAATCTCCTCTCCTTGCTCCTCTTTAGATAGATGCAAGGAATCTCTGCCACAGAGGCCTCCAATTTCAAAATTTATTCAAGGCTCAGAAACGTGGGTAATTTTTCTTTGTCAATCCTTGTTCCTTTCTTGACTTCATTAGAAAGATTTCATATCTCATAAAGGGATCACGTCATAGAAGCCCTTTTACTGTCAGTTTAACTCCTCATTATCACCTTGTGGTTACACTCTGGGCCTTGTAGGACTAGAATCAGCTGAAGTATGGGCACCTTACAGATCTTATCTCTTGCTATGGATAGAGAGCCAACTTGTAACTATTGGTTTCATGACCAAGAGCAGGTCATAATCTTTCAAGTAAATTTAATTCAACAAACACTTAAAAGGGGCAGCTAGGCAGTTCAGTGGATAGAGAGCTAAAGGTCCTGGGTTCAGATCTGCCCTCAGACACTTCCTAGCTGTTGGACCTGGGCAAGTCACTTAATTCTGTTTGCCTAGCCCTTGCCTCTCTGTCTTAGAGCTTTTACTAGGACAGAAAGTTTAAAAAAAATCACTATATGTCAGGCACTGTGACAACAAATATACACCATGTGAAACACTGGATTAAAAATACCATTTTTCTATTTGTTGATCAGTTATGTTGAATTTTCTTTATTCTTTTTCTTTTCTTAAAAAAATCTTTGTCATAAAGGATGGCTCTTTGGGAGGGAAAGGATACAGTGGGAAATATTTGTAATGCAAAAATATAAGATCAGTAAAATCAATTTTTAAAAAATTATTGATATATTATTTTAATAATACTTTCTGAAACCCATCTTTTCATCCCTTATAACAAAGATTAAAAAAATTTTTTTTCAGCAAACACAACCAACACATCGACCATATCTAAGTCTATTCAAAATTCTACATCCATAGTTTCCCATTTCTACAAAGAGAAGTACATTTTCGCAATTCTTCTCTGTGCTCTCTGGCCAAAGCATTCAGTTTTATTTCTAATAAATATTCCCATAGTTTAAATCTATATCACTTTTCTGCTCAGTTCCATTACTTCTCTTTTCAATTCAATTTAACAAGCATTTATTAACCAACTACAGTGTACTAGACTATACAACTGCCCCCCCCAAAAAATCCAACCCCACTTTTCTGCCCTCAGGTAGCTTATGGTAAGGGAAGAGAGGAGTGGAGAGAAGAAAATCCCAACATGTATATAAAATTTAAAAAGAAAATCTATAGAGTAATTTTGAGGGGCAGAACGTTAGTGGAGAATGACATCCTTTGCAATCTTGCTGCAGCCTAGCTTTCAAGGATGATGACACTTTACTCCTTTTTATATACCTTTTGTGTCTCCCAAAATGGCCTATTTGTTATCCTTTTGAATAGAAAGTTCCATAACCCACTTCTAGGGCTTTTGCCCAAATTGACTGCCATACTTGGAACACTATACTTCCCTCTTCACCACCCCATAGACTATATAGGTCCTTGAGAGAAGGAAGGTGAGTTGTTTTATTTTTGTTTTTAATCATTATCTCCCTTGAAGACTGGTGATGCCCAAGAAACCTTTCTTCTCTAGCTAGGAAGCAACATGTTGCCTAGAAAATACTCCCAATTTGAAGGGATTCAAATTAGTTCAGGAATGATGCTGTCCATGAGTATACTCTTCTGTTGTCACATACCTTCTGTGTGAACTTATGTGTATGTCCAGAATACTCAACCTAGTAGCATAACTGTTGTCATTTCTTGGTCTGGGAAAATATGAATCTTGGATATAAACTCAGAACAGAAAGAATGGCTGTTGAGAATTCTCCTCTCTTTCCAGGTTAATTGGGTAAGCACACTGGGCTTCTGCCCTAAGCGAAGCCTTTTAAATGCTAGAGGAAAGTGGAAAGAGAAGAAAGAGAAATCCTTTTCCCCTCCCATCTGGCAACATTCCAGAAGCTGGAAGGGAAAAGGTGAGGCCCAGAAAGTCCTAAGCAGGTCTATACGTTCCCTTTTTATATATGGCCAGCACAAAATGATGACTTTTTTGACTAGAGTCCAACCTCCCAAACATCCAAGTCAACCAGTTCATCTTAGAATCCATTCATGTCTTTCTGTCCTTCTCTGTATTCATCATATTCATTTTACTTAGAGGACAGTAATATTCTATTACATTCATGTAATGTTTAACCATTCCACAACAGATGGGCATCTACTTTTGTTTCGAGTTCTCTGTGACTACAAGAGTAGCTATAAATACTTTAACATATATGGAACCTCTCTTTTTTTTGTCAATGACCTCTCTGAGGTACATACTTAGCAGTAGGATCCCTGAACCAAATTGGGGTATGGACATTTTAGTCATTTTATTTGCCTGTTTCCCGATTCACAGCTCCACGATAATGCATTAATCTTCATCTTTTCACAAACTCTCCAACACTGTTTCCATTGTTTATAATCTTTGCCAATTGGCTAAGTGCAAGGGAAAACTTAAGAGTTGTTTTAATTTACATTTCTCTTACTAGTTGCAATTTGGAGCATCCTTCCATAAGGTTAAGAGCTTGTGATTCTTTGGGAACTATTCATATACTTTGACCATTTTCAATTAAAAATAATTTTTGGTCCTTATTTCTATAAGTTCGTAGTTCACTTAGTCCTGTCAATGTATCTCAGATAAGAAACCCCCTATCAGTTGTTTGATATTTGAGACAAAGATTGCTTCTCTTATTCTAGTTATTACAAAAGTTTTTCAATCTCACATAATGAAAATTGTTTTATATCTCCATTCCTTGGTTACTTAATAATTCATTCCTTTCTCAAAATTGTGAAAAGTATGTGATCTGCTTCTGTTATTTTTATGGCATGATCTTTAATATTCGGATCATAGATCCATTTTGATTTTATTATAGAAAATGGCAATTTGGTCTAAAACTTAATTTTTGCCATACTACTTTCCACTTTTCTCAGATGTTCTCATCAAATAAAGATTTTCCTAGGTAGTTTCTGTTTTTAGGTTTATTGAACACTGGGTTCAATATTTCTGGTTCTTCCTTCTATAATGCATTCTGCTGACTCGTTTTTAAATTTTTTTTAACTAGTACCAAATGACTGATGACTACTGCCTTGTAATATGTTTAAGAGCCTCAAAAGGCCATTCTCCATTCATTCCTACCTTTTTTCATTATTTCCCTTGATGGAGTGGATGTTTTCTCCCTCCAAATAGATGATTGTTATCTAGCCCTGAAAAGTATCTCATTTGGTATTTTGATTGGCATAGCATTAAATTTGTAATTATGGTTCTAATTTGAATTTTTATATTAGCCCATCCATGTGCACTGCATATATTCTTCCATGTACTTAAGTGGGTCTTTATTCCTGAAAGGAGTATGTTATCATTTAATTTATACAAGAATTAAATATATTTGGTAGATTGACTCCTCCTTCTTTCTTTCTTTTTTTAAAGAATATCCGTTTGTCAGCTGCATGAAAGATGAATTCAGGATCAATGAGGAAGCTCTTATAATACCCTAAGAAAGAGATTAGGGTCTGAATGACTCTAAACTCTTCAGTTTTCAACCACAACCTTAATCTACTGGCATTTCCTTAATGAGACCACCTTACCTATAGCAACCTCTCTTTCTGGCTGATCTTCATTATTACTAAGTTTTCTTCCCTCATTACAGCTGTGCCCATACCATATTCCTCCTTGACCCCTAACTGGTTTTTACCATTACACTACAGAACAGGACCAAAACCCTGTCTTAAAACCTTTCACTAGGCTCCATTCAAATTACTTAACTTTATTAATCACTTGAGAATCTCTCCTTCTACTCTTAGGTAAATTGACTCAATATTCTTTTTATTAAATGCCCCTTTCTTGCCTCTGGATGTTTTGCCAGGTTGCCTGAAATACCCCCTCACCAAAGAATGACAAAACATTTTGGTACTTTTATTTAGGGATCCTAACACTCCATTTCCTCCACAGAATACCTCCCTAATTAGACTCAGGAACAAAGAGAGCAGTAAAGGAGAGGGCAAACCTCTCATTCTACAGATAAGTGGGGGCCAGAGAGGAACATTGCTTTCCCCAGGTCACACTCTAATACATCAGTAGTATCCTGGTACCTCTGGGATAAAATACAAATTCCTCTTTGGCACTTAAAAGTCCTTCAAAATCTGAAACAACCTACCTTTCAGATTTATTACATTTTTCTCCTTCACACAGAACAGGGGTCGGCAACCATTTTTGGCCGTGAGAGCCATAAACGCCACATTTTTTAAAATGTAATTTCATAAGAGCCGTACAGTGCTCACAGTGTGCGCTCCTGTAACAGCGCCTGAAAAAAAATCGACTTTATGGCTCCTGCAGAAAGAGCCAGATATGGCTTGAGAGCCATACATTGCCGACCTCTGACACAGAGTCAAACTGATTTCCTTGCTGTCCTCCCATGCCTGGAATGTGCTTCTTCATCATCTTGGCCATTTCCTTTTCAGTTCAGTTCCATGAGGAGCCTTGCCCAATCGATCCCTCTACATGCTTGTGCCTGTTCCAAAAGACTGCCTTGAATTTACCTTGCATATCTTACATATTGTACTTGTTGCTTCCAATAGAATCCAGGACCCTGGAGAACAGACTTTTAAATTTTATGTTTGCATTCCTAATGCCTGCTATTGCCTTCCACATAAAAGACAGTTAATGCTTATTGATTCAGTGAATGATAGAATTGAAACCTGGACTTAGGTTCTCTAATTTCAAATCTAATGATCTCTCCACTATATTCAAAGTAGTCAATTCCTAATGAACTGTTGCTGTTGTTAAGTGGCCTGGACCTAGACATAAGACACAGGAAAACAAGTTTAAATCCTGTTTCAGACACCTACTTAACTATGTGAACCTAGATAAGTCATTTAACCTCATCCAGCCTCGGTTTTCTCACCTACAAAATAAGGATAATACTAGCCATTACCTCTTAGAGTTGCTGAAATCAGATGAAATAATATTTGTAAAGCACTTTGCTAACATAGAAATGCTAGTTATTGTAAATGTGGAAATTCACTTTTCATTAAACATTTGTATGGGCATCTATGTAAAAACTGGGGGCTGTGGATTTCTTTACATACCACTGTCTATATGCACATCACAGTCATTTAAGAGTTAAGCTTTAGTTCCCAGAAACTGGAAGATAGAAACACATGGACCCCTAAAGAGAAAAGGGAACTTCTGGACACATGTCTGTATCCTGAAAGAGGGGAAGAGGAAAAGGCCTTGAAAAAAAAAGGAGTTCTGAGGCAATGGAAAAAACAAAGAGGACAGTAAAAATTAAGGTGCTGCTATCAGCTCCAAGGTAAGATTCCTGGATTCTAGACAGGGAGGCTCCAAGTCAACCTGGAAAGCTCAGCTCAGCTCACCTCAAGCCTGGTTTCTCAGAGCTCTGCTCTCCCGCTGCCCTGGCCCAGAGGACGTGACAGACCCTCCTGCTCCCACAGCTGCCCAGCTCACCTCTGCAGCTTACTAGGGACCATCCCTGAGCACAGAGCACGAGGGAGGAGCCTCAGTCCTTCTGAGAATGGGAGAGCAGAGAAAGCCACTCCCAGAAGCATGATGACATCACAAGTAGCTGCTTTGCATACAGCCTTCCTGGAGGCAAGGGTTCTTAATCTTTTGGTGTGTTGTGGGCCCCTCTAGGCAATCTGCTGATGCCTATGGACAGACCCCTGCTCAGAATCATGTTGTGAAAAGAATAAAATAAAATACATAGGGTAAGCAAAGGGAACCAATTATATTGAAATATAGTTATAAAAAAAAACTTTTTAACACAAATTCACATATCCTACGTTAAGAACTCTTGCTCTAGGGCCTAGAGTCTATGCCAAACTTTTCCTGTCTCCCTGCCCAGAGCAGTACTAGCCAAATAAGTATTCACTCACGCTACAGAGACACACATTCACTTAATTATATCATACTCACATGCAAACATATCGATATGCACCATCAAGGATTCAGACACACTGACAAAACATTCGGAAACCTGCCTCCATGAACATTTAGCCCCAAAGTGCTCGAATCAGTACGTACAGTACAAAGATACATCCACAGGACGGGAGACGAGGATAAAGGTGCCCTCCCTTCACACGCACACAGGCCCACAGACGGGGATCCAGAGCCACCAAGAATGGCACATTTGCCCACATAGTGCCTTCGCCACTCAGACAAGAGAATGGATCCAGAAATATATTCACACACAGACTCGCAGAAATCCCTGCATCACACACTCCCCTTCACACCCCCAAGAAACCCAGGAACCCAGATTCTGTATTTCTGCCTGCCTGAAGGGAAGCTGATCTGGGGCACCCATGTGTTCTCCCCCCTGGGCTGCTCCCCCACCACACCAGCCCCCTCCCTCTTCAGCACAGGTCACCCACTGGGGAAACTGAGGCACCGTCCTAACAGAGAGCCATGGAGATTGTGACCCAGAACCTAGAACTGGGTGATTCTAGGTCTAGACAGTACACACTGTGTGTGTGTGTGTGTGTGTGTGTATGGCATAGTTTCTAGGTGTGCTTCTTGGAAAGGTGTTGGAAGTGTATTTTTATCATTTGGTAAAACAGTGGGAGGGTCCACTGGTGGCAGGAAATACCTGGATATCGATTGTGGGTTTGTACACTGATATTAATATATTTGCCAAGGGATGAGTGTGGCTCCACATGTGGGGGCAGAGATCCATCCCTACAATCAGTGGCACATGTGTGTCCTTCTATCGGTGATCTTTTACATGGCTGGGGGTGAAGAGGGAAGGGGATGGGCCAGGGTGATTGTGGGTTCCCAAATGTGTTTTGGCATTTATTCCTTTGAGTGGCTGCATGGTCACACACATGGGCGCCTGTCTAATTCTGGTCTAGGCAGAGACTGACATCTTAGAAACAGAGCGCTTTCCTGATTCCAGACATCAGCTGTAGCCCAGGAAAACGGATGGCCTCTGAGTCCAAAGACAAGCAGCCAAGTCCACTCTGCTACAGCCTGACAAAAGTGCAAAACAGAGGAAATAAAGTGTCCTGCCCTAGGCCCAGAGCTGCCTTCCTTCTCACCTGCTCTAGCTCAAGGCTGAGATTCAAGTAAGCAGGAGCCTAGAGAGCCGGGGAAACTGACCCCCTCCAAGGGGAATTCCACTAGTCCTTCATCCATCTCCTACCACCTTTCTCCAACACCTCCTAAGGTCCTGGGGAAAACGGAGACAAAGAAGAAAGCTGAGACGAAAGCCAGCTATGAGCAGCCAGGGAAAAGAGACAGAGCAGTTCTAAGACCTAGAGACAAGACGAGACGAGACCAGGAGCGGGAGCCAAGCAGATATGTACAGCCTAAACCGGCTACGTGGCCACAGAAGAGGCCTGGGGAGAGTGGGCCAAAGTCCTCAGCATCCACAGTCCTCAAGGTTAAATCCACAAATTTTGGTGAAGCATGTGGATAAGGAAAGGAGTTTGGAGGGGGTGGGGGTAGAGCAGTAGGACTAAGGAATTTGGGGCAACTGTAACAAAGGTAGCCCAGGACAAGGAAGGGAAGGGGTGAAGACCTGCAAGAGATAATCTGGCTGCTTTGCTCATAGTGAGCCCCAGCAAGAGCCTGGAGATGGGGAAAGCCAGCTCATGGCAGACAAGAAGCCAGGATTTGGGAGAGGCCTATACACGGAGGCCAAACATTAATTTGCTGCGTGTACCCCACCTCTAAGAGAAAACAAAGTTAAGTGTGGCCAGGTGGGAAGCCATGGTTGAGGGAAAGCACGGTGCAGGACTGATATCCTGCAGCTCCCAGTAACCCAGAGGCCTGAATCAGCCCCATCCTCTTTGTGGCCCATCGGCTCTGGCCCCATCTCATGGCCAGATCCGCAAGTAGGTTCCAGTAGAGCAGACCGAGAAGAGGGGAAAGACTCGCTCTCTGAAGGCCACTCGGAAGGTGTAGATGTGCCTCATGTCCTCCGCAGCATAGAAAGATACCGCTCCAGCCTCTAAATCCAGGGCGACCCGAACCCGGGCCAGCCGCCCCCCGGGGCTCAGCGAGGTGCGCTCAGGGGATGTCACGGCCCAGTACTGCCCCCCGTTGAGCTGAAGGGCCCAGACGCCCTCTTCGGGGGTGAAGGGAGTGAGCCCTTTCCTCCGGACACTCTCCCGGGCCACCCCGAAGGCCCAGCCGTCTGCCGAGCCCACCTCCACCTCCCAGTGGTGACGGCCAGAAGAGAATCCACGGGAGGCCAACACTCGAGTATTTGTGTCAAAGCGCCGGGGGTTGGGGGGCAGATCCTGGGGTCGGGGGCCCAAGCGGACGCTCTTGAGATCCAGGGAGAGGATGAGGCGGGGATTGGCTGTGTCAGGATCCAATGTCAATTCCACTTCGGGGGAGGAGGAAAAGGAGAAAAGGCATCAGTGGGTTGAGCTCCCTGACCCCAGGCGGGATGCCCCCCCTCCTCTCAGACAAGCTCTATCTCTCTCTTCTCTTGCTAAATCTGACTTCAAAAAAAAATCCCTTTTCCATTAGGAAGCTTTCCAGGATTCCTACATCCCACCAGACCCTGATCATTCTTTTTTATCCTGTGTTCTACGTTTAAAAAAAAAAAAAAAAAAAAGTCAGTGTTAAGTGTATGCCCTGTATCCCCCATCATACCAGGAGCTCTCCAAGGGCAGGGACCATGTTTCTTCCTTTCTTCTGTCTCTCCCCCCCAATGTGCCTGGTACAGGGATCTATCTGTACAGGGCGGGCGGGAATGGGGGGGAAAGAGGCACAGCAGGGTCAGTACATGTTGTAGACTGACAGACCTCCCCAAAGTAAAGTATCCAGAGACCCAGGCCATAGTGCTGCTCCCTCCCCCTGGGAGAAGTGCCAACGGTACAGGTTACCCCACAGGCCACTGAGCACATGCCTCATTGCCTTTGGGGTAGTCCCACCTGAATAATGGAAAAGGCAGAGAAAAAATAGACATGTCTATAGGAAAAATCCCATACAACCCACAAAAAAAAAAAAAAAAAAAAAAAAAAAAAAAAAAGGCAAAAGTAATAGAATGTCAGAGCTGGAAAGGACCTTAGGAATTATGTGGTCCAGGCTCCTCATTCTACAGAGGAGAAGATGGAGGCCCTGGGAAAGGGGAAGTGACTTGCCCATGGTCACTTAGCTAGGGACAGAGAAGGGAAGAGAGACCAGGTCTTCAGGCTCCTGGTTTGGGGCTCTCTGCCCTACACCACACATCACCCCCCTCGGAAATAGATGGCATGATGATGCCAGAGAGAGGCAGAGACTGGGAGATAGATTACAGAGATGGGGAGAATTGCTTTGTTTGACATCTTTACTGCTAACAACATTTACCTTTCTCCTCTTTTTCCAGTTCTCCCCGAAGATCCTCTGAAAGGAGGAGGAACATAAATAGCAAGAATGAATGCTCTAGTTTAGTTAACGAGCCAACATTCATCCAAGCAATATTTTATTAAATCTACTCTCAGACCAGGCACTGGGCTAGGCAGGGCTGGGAGGGAAGGAAGGAAGGAAACAAGCATGTATTAGGCTCCTACTGGGTGCCAGGCACTGTGCTAAGCATTTTGCCTGGGAGGTGGTTATATTATTATCACCATTTTAGAGTAGAGGAAACTGAGACAACAAGGATTAAGCGACTTTCCCCGGGTCACAGAGCTAATAAAAATCTGAAGCCACATTTGAACTCTGGTCTCAAAGCACTCTATATACTGTGTAACCTAACTGCAGCTCCCTCAAGGAGTTTAAAATGCCCTCCTGCCCTGCGCCCTGCCTTATTCCAGTGCCTGTGACCCACTCCAAGACCTCCCCTACACGTGCATCCTTCTAACGGAAGAGCCTCTGATAAGACAGATGAGATATCCTCCTAGCATGGCCCTGTTACTGTTTATACCTTCCTCTTTTTGCCCTGCCCTCTCACCAGGCCCCCACCAGCCCCACCACGGGGTAAGACCTTCAAAACTTAGGCCCAGTGCCTTTCCCAGAGCAAGCACTTAATGAACGCTTTTGGATGAATCAGCTGAGAAAGCTGGACCAAGAATGCCCCTTGCCCCTCCTGGCAGAATCTCATCAGACACATTTTAGCCCCTGCTTTCCTACACACAGTATCTGGATTCCAACCCTCCCAGCTACCCATCCCCAACAAAACCCATCACCTTTGAACTTCTTTAGCAGTCCCTTCAAAACAAAGGTCTTGAGTGAAATATTCCAAACTTTACTCTTCATCTCAGAAGACACAGAGGCTGGTTTGGGGCCAGGCACGTTGTCACACCTTGGAGAAAAGAACAGAGAGGATGTCACTGGCACCAACTACCTCCCTCTCCCTGGTCTTTTTTTCCCCCTTTTGGTCTCTGGGAAATAAAGCGACGAGACCATCTGGTAGTGAGAAAGGGGGCACTAAAGAACTTCCTAGTATGGCTCTTGCCTTTTAGTCCACAGGAACCCCTACGATAAATTCTCCCCTACCCCTCTCCTAACATTATGCCCATTCCTTGAAAATCTCCAGATCTGCTCCTTCCACTTCCAGAAAGCTTTGACTAAGTAGTCTTTTTTCACTCCATTCCTTCCACTTATACAGGTAATCAAGGGAGGACTCCCTGGGGAACCATAGAGCAAATGCCTAGAGTCTTTGGAGGGAAGGAAGCGTACACAGTTCAAAAGTTGTTAGTACAGAAGAGAACCACTGCTCCAGAACTCTGTGCACCATGGCCAGGCATAACAAAGATTTACTCAACTCTTCTTAGGGAAAATCACCTAGTTTTTCCTCCCCATGGTGGTAGATATGAAAAAAGGTGATCAAAGAAGGGTTTTCAAAAAATGCAAGGAGTTATAAGTTTACTTACCTGCCTAATGTGTTCTTGAACTCCTAAACAGAAATAATGAAGAAAATAATCAACATTGAACATGTCTCTTTCTCCAGATAAAGAAAATTCAGATTAGGCTGCAAAGAAATAATCATTTCTTCTTTCCCTCTAAATTTTTGTTACTGTCTATCCCCTTGGAGATCTCAATTTCCCCTACTTTGTAAAGAAAAGTTTTCTATTCCAGGTTTCTGGGCCCTAACATGGGCCACATTTTCTGCCTTGGGGTCTCCTCCTACTCATGCAGTGGCATTTTCTTAGCCTTCCCCCCACTTTCCTATCTGAATCCTACCCATTCCTTAAAGCCCAATTCAGTCCTGCTCCTCTGATGTTTTCCATGAATACCCTTTCTCCTCTGAATTGTTAAGGAACTTTTTTTATCACACATTTGGTACTTTGTTGCCCACTGCCTTGTATTATTATCTTTTTTTTTAATGTTTATTATTTTATCCCCAACAAGATTGTATATACAACCTCAGTCTAGAACCATATTTTAAATTTCTCTGTATTTCTGTATCACTACAAGATATCTACCACAAGAGTGATCCCCTTCATGTTAGTTGTTTTGCTCTGTTGATTTGATTTTCAGTCCTGTCTGACTCCATCTAGGGTTTTCCTGGCAAAGATTCTGAAGTGGTTGACCACTGCCTGTTCAAGCTCATTTTATAGATGAGAAAGTTGAGATAAACAGGATTAAGCGATTTTCTCAGGAACACACAGCTAGTAAGAGTCTCTGAGGCCAGATTTGAACTCAGAGACAAGTTTTCCTGACTCCAAGCTCTATCCACCTCACCAACTAGCTGCCTGCTCTTTGATTACTCCATCTTTAACCTATATTTGTGTCTTGTGGGGACATAGCTGTTTGCATACTGTCTCCCTCAGGAGACTGAGTTCCTATAAAACAATGCATACCCTTTGATCTAGTAATACCACTACTAGGTCTGTATCCCAAAGAGATTCTTTAAAAGGAGGAGAAAGGACCTGCTTATACAAAAATATTTATAGCTGCTCTTTTTGTGGCAACAAAGAATTGGAAATTAAAGAGACATCCATCAATTGGGGAATGGCTGAACAAATTGTGATATGTGATGGTGATGGAATACTATTGTGCTTTAAGGAATGATGAACAGGATGATTTCAGAAAGGGTTGGAAAGACCTGCATGAACTGATGCAGAGTGAAATAAGAAGAATCAGGAGAAGATTGTACACAGTAACTGCAACATTGTGGAATAATCAACTGTGATAGATTTAGCTACTGTCAGCTATATTATGATCCAGGACAATTCTGAGGAACTTATGACAAAGGATGCTATCTACATCCAAAGAAAGAACCAATGGAGTCAGAATGCAGATGAAAGCAGAAGATTTTTCAATTGTTTTTTGGGGTTTGGGTTTTATAAGATTACTACTTGCAAAAATGAGCAATATAGAAATATATTTTGCATGATAATATATGTATAACCCAGATAGAATCACCTGCCAGCACCAGGAAGGGGAAGGAAGAAAGAAAATAAGCTGGATCATATAACTTAGGAAAACTTGTATGGAAATTTGTTATTATAGTAACTGATAAAAAAATAAAAATTAAAAAAAATAGACTATGAGTTCCTTGAGAGCGGGACTGGTATGCAACAGAGGCTAAAATGCTAGCACAAAGTTTTGTAGGTACCAGATTCTTAATCAACTAAATAGAAACTACAGGAATCTTTAGGAAGAACATGAAGCCTTCCCAACCATTGCCATAAATTCCTTACCCTTTAATGAATGCTATTTATTACCCATAGCATCAGAAAACTGGGGAGGAAGGTAATAACAGGAAAGTTATGATGTTTCTTAAACTAGGACCAAGGAGACAAAAGGTAACAGTGAAAAAAGTTTAGGATTTAGAATCAGGGAATGAGGGTTTCAATCTTGGTCCTGCTACTTGCTTGTATGACCTTGGATAAGTCATTTCTCTTCTTAAGGTCTCAGTTTTTTCACCTATAAAACAGGGACCTCTGAGGTCCCATTCTGCTCAATTCTATGAACCATCTCTCCTAGCCAAGGAATAAAATCAAATCCCTATCACTGAAGATTTTGGAGAAAAGAATAATCAGCCATCTGTAGGATGGTTTAATCAGTCGACTCATAATAATGGAGCATTGTTATTAATAATGAGTTAAGGTACTAATATAAAATGAAATAATCACATACATGTAATATAAATAAATATAAGTAATATAAAAGGAACCATAGTCCTTGCCTTTAAGGAGCTTAAAACTAGACTAGGGAGCCAACTCTCAATCCCAGAGCTCTTTAAATCTCACTGTCCTTAAAAATAGGCAGCTAGAGGGGGCAGCTGGGTGACTCAGTGGATTGAAAGCCAGGTCTAGAGACAGGAGGTCCTAGGTTCAAATCTGACCTCAGACACTTCCTAGCTATATGACCCTGGGCAAGTCACTTAACCCCCATTGCCTAGCCCTTAGTGATCTCCTGCTTTAGAACCAATACACAGGATTGATTCTAAGATGGAAGGTAAGGGTTAAAAAAAAAAATAGGTAGGAACAGCTAATCAGGCCTAGAGATGGGAGGACTCTGGTTCAAACTTGACCTCAGACACTTTCTAACTGTGACCCTGGACAAGTCCCTTAACCCTAACTGCCTAGTCCTTATCATTCTTCTTAGAACTGATATTGGTATTGATTCTAAAATAGAAGTTAAAAGATTTTTTTTAATAATTTTTTTTAATCCTTACCTTCCATCTTAGAATCAATACTGTGTATTGGTTCCAAGGCAGAAAAGCAGCAAGCACTAGGCAATGGGGGTTAATTGACTTGCCCAGGGTCACACAATTAGGAAATGTCTGAGGCCAAATTTGAACTCAAAATCTCCCATCTCTAGGCCTGACTCTCCATCCACTGAGCCACCTAGCTGCCCCCTTAATTTTTTTAAAAAAGAGATAGGCAGAAAAGGACTCAGGGCATACACCTGGCCTTGGAGCCCAGATTTTATGAAACCAAGTCCAGTTCTAGTCCCACAAAACAACAGCAAAGGAGTCAGAAGGCCACTAAGTTGCTACCTGAATTAAGACAGAATGTTATCAGAGTGTGAAGGAGAGGAGACCATTTAGAGATTCTGCCACAGGGAAGCAGGAGATGATTTCTCCAGGTCCCTTCTAACTCCAGGATTCTAGGATTTTAATAAAATCAGACTCTAGTGTCCCATCCCTCTAATATCATCTGCTTGCTCTATCCCACCCAATGGAAGTCATCAGCATAAGATAAATGGATCACATCCCACCAGTACTTTCCATCTTTAGCCTTCAACAATCTGATAGCTGCCACTGTGAGCACTGGAGCCCAGCTCACCTGCAGGAAGTCCAGGTCAGGTTTGTGGGAGGTCTCTTCCATCTCGGTGGTGAGTTTGGACAGCAGGGAGATCTCACTGGCAAGTTGGTTCAAGTTCTCAGTTTGCCTCTGGGTCACTTCCCTGGCCAGCTCTTCCAGGCGCCCCACCAGCCGGCTTTCTTGCTCCATCAGGAAGGCCCTCAATGCTTGAAACTCTGCCCCTACCTTCTCCCGCTCCACAGTCACTTGCTTCTGCCCAAGGAGAAATCGAGTGAGAATAAGTTAAGAGAAAAGATTCTCTAAACAGGGTATTGAGCAGCCCATTAAGGACAAACATACACTCCTAACTCCCAGCCACACAGATCTCTACACCAGAATAGGCACCCAGGCGCATAAACATATCCATATTTGCTGAGCTTGCTCTTTTCCTGTATACTCTCACAGGCACATTCCCATCTATAATACAAACATACTCCTTCCTCTTGGTTACCAATTCCTTTCTATACACACATCATTCATTTTGAGATTATATATCCATAAAAATCACATTCTAAATTTTTTTTATTCTCTCACTCTAAATAAATCATCTCTTATTCAATTTATTAGTATCAAAAAACAAGAACAGAAGGGGGCAGCTAGGTGGCTCAATGGATAAAGAGCCAGGCCTTGAGATGGGAGGGCCTGGGTTCAAATATGGCCTCAGACACTTCCTAGCTATGTGACCTTGGGCAAGTCACTTAACTGGCACTGCCAAGTCCTCACCACTCTCCTGCCTTAGAATCAATATTGATTCTAAGACGGAAAGTAAGGATTTAAAAAAAGCAAACAAAAAAGAATTGAACTTATACATCTATAATGGGATCTGGGAATCTGGATTTCAGCAAGCTGATAATTCTCAATATGTTGTATTGGACAGAAGGTCTCAGGACATCAAACCTCAAAGGTCTGTGGACTAGCACGAAGGGGAAGAGGAGGAAATCTTTGGGTTTTCCAGTCTTCTTCCTCCCAGGATTCCTGTTTCTTCCCCAAAGATAAAATAATCCCCATCCTTATGGAAAGAAAGCCTCTATCAGACAGTCTTTTGTCTATCACACAAGTTTGCTGGAAAACGTACCCAGACTTGCAGTTGTCCAACTCCTCATTCCATATCTAAACAAGTATTGTACTTTAAAGTGATCTCCTTTTCTTTGGGATTACACTCTTATCTCAACTATGCTGCCATTATTCAAAAATCTTTTTTGGGACTCCTAGAGTTGCTCATCTTTAAAGTAACTTTAGAAACCATACTAAAAAAAATTCAGTCTATTTTATAGTTAGACATATCTAAAGCAGAGGTATCAAATTCCCAGCCTGGCACTTACCCACAAAACTTGATTAAAATATAATTGAGAACTATTTAACAAAATAAATTAAAAATACAGTATAGAATAGATAATGTTAATGTGTGGTTTTCTAGGTCAGACCTGTGGAAATCTGTTTCCATTTGAGTTTGATACCACATTAGTCTAGAGAGTGTAATGAATGGGTAAAAGGGCCTTAGGCTAGTAATAAAACTAGAAGGAAGAAGGTGCTAGTTGTAAAAGGTTGGAGTGAGCTGTACCCGGGCTGAGCTTGAAACTGTCTATAATTGTATAACCCAGGTTAACTGAGTATTAAGTGAAACTCTCACTGCTAGACACCAGGCTCCTTTTAAGATGTCAGGTTTCTAGCCCCTTTCCTGCTGAGGAAGTAGCTTCCTATTGGTGTATCGTAGATTGACAGGAAGTGAATGTTGAACTTCCTGCCCTTCATCAATGGAGTTTATACCTGCTGAAACTGATCAGAACCTTTCCTGTTGACTGTCCCTACTTGGCCTTAGATGGTAGGCAAAAACCACAAAGTTCTCAGGTTAAGGCTAAGGGCTTTATTGATAACAGGAGTAATGGGAATGAGGCAGTGGAAAGAGGATTAGGAAGTACTGAGAATTAACGGTGAAAGATTTATTTGACTCAGGTTGCTAATAGGTCTTGTCTGGATGCTCTTCTGTTGACCCAGGGCAGGTAGCCCTGGGTCAGAGTGTGAATAAAGTTGATCTTTGGCTAAAGGTTTGCCAGTAGTGCTGATAGTATTGATAAGTTGTTTTGTAGAATTGGTTTAACCCTATCCTAGGCCTACAAGTACCCATGTTCCCACTCCCACCTCCCAGGGCCCCAGGGGGTATGGGGTAAGCGAGAGGTTAGGGGAGAAGTCAGGAAAGAACAGTACCCAGCCCTGGGTCTCTAGGGCTTTATATACTCTTGGCCCAACTGGCAGTTGGTGTGTGCCCTGTGGCTCATGCCACAGTCAACATTCCAACCAGGGCAACTGACAGGTTGCCCCAAGCCAACATGGTAATGTTCACAATCCTATATTACAAGATGCCCATTTGTCTTTTGGAAATTTGCACCTTGCAACATTTCCAGATTCCTATGTTACTAAACTACATTAAAGAATCCTACACTTACACTAAAACTAAACTAAAACTATTCCCCTTAATCCCTTCAAGTGTTTCCAAAACAATAAAAGGTTCTAACTCCTATTCTTAAGTTATTTCTATTCTAAGCTAAGCTAAGACTGGTTATAGGGAAGAGTAAAGGAAAGAAATGAGGATTACATTTTACAAAAATTTGAACAGAAAGGAAAAAACAAGATTAAACACAAATCATCAACAGAACAGTTTTGAACCATGACTTTAGCTAAAATATAAATCTAAGTAATGAACTCTTAACTATGAAATTTCCTGTCTTCATGAACTAACAACAAAATGTAACAACTAAAGAAAGTTTCCTCTAGCAACTTTCTAAAAAAAAAAAACAACAAATACAAACTTTCTAAGTGTTAGTATGTTATGATGTTAATACACTTATGCCTATGTTAGATAGTGTTAGTAAGAATAAGTAAACTTAATATTAGCTAAATGCCTTTTAGTTAAACTAAAGATTTAAACTATGTACAGTATTTTACAAAGAAAAATTTATGACCCTAATCTATCTTTTCAAAGCTAACTATTCTCTCCCTGTGTGTTAGTACAAACTATCCCTAAGGGTTAGTAAACAAACCTATACATATATGCGTTCTTTAAATTGAAATGTCAGATGGTTTTGAGCAGAAGGTGTCTCAACCAAAGTAAGAGAAAACTCTAAGCCAGGGGTCGGCAATGTATGGCTCTCAAGCCATATCTGGTTCTTTTGAGGGCCAGATATGGCTCTTTCTGCAGGAGCCATAAAGTCAAATTTTTTCAGGAGCTGTTACAGGAGCGCACACTGTGAGCACTGTACGGCTCTCATGAAATTACATTTTTAAAAATGTGGCATTTATGGCTCTCATGGCCAAAAAGGTTGCCGATTCCTGCTCTAAGTTATGGCAAACAAACCCTTCACTCTTATGTGTGAACTATCATTTACATATGTACATGTGAAGTTTTGAAAATGTTCTATGTGCTGACAATTTGACCTAACCATGTGGTAAAGTGTTACATACTTACTTCTGTAGAAATCTTCTGCTACCACCATGTGCTATTGGAATGGAATTCTAAGGTGTTTTGGTTGCAGTGAGGATTCTGTGGGTATGTAAGATGTGCTCTGCAAACCTGTGGGTCCAACGCTGATCAGATGAACTCCTCTTCATAGCACTGTTGTATAAGTCACACTGGTTGTGTAGTCAGGTCAAAGTTGTCGTTGTAATCCTCAACGTTGATGTCCTTGTGACAATCCGCAAAGTCAGTAGTGTCTCCATTGTGATGTTTGATGTTACCACACGTACTTATCAACTTGAACTGGAACCATTGTGCAGTTGTGTTGATTTGTGTTGCAACAAACTTTGTGTGTCCATAAACTCTTTTTTTTTTTTTTAAACCCTTGTACTTCGGTGTATTGTCTCATAGGTGGAAGAGTGGTAAGGGTGGGCAATGGGGGTCAAGTGACTTGCCCAGGGTCACACAGCTGGGAAGTGGCTGAGGCCAGGTTTGAACCTAGGACCTCCTGTCTCTAGGCCTGACTCTCACTCCACTGAGCTACCCAGCTGCCCCACTGTCCATAAACTCTTGATCAATTTTTCGTCTTTTCTTGATGCAATTAAACAGTCAATTAAGGTCCATTATGATGTTATTTATGATTTAATCAATTAGTCACTGATGTCACTTTCTAGATCTTGAATTGATTGAAGTTCTGATACTGTTTCTTCTTCCGTAATTGATTCTTCTTCTCTACTGTGATAGTTTATGAATGTTTTTTCTGGGTGATTGTAATTGGATGCTAAATAATTATTTTGATGGTGATGTAACATTTTGCTGCTTCCTGACTCTTGTATTGATCTGGGCTCATGTGTAAACTGCTGGAAAGCTATAATATGATCTTTTGGCTGCATTTTTGAGATGTTTTTGTTTCTTGGTTGGTTTGTTGGTGCTAATTGGTCTTCGTGCTGTATTGTGACTGGGTCTTGATGTTGAGACATATTTTTAGCTGGCTTGACATGGGTGACATGGAACCACAGATCCCTCCCCTTAATTTTGATTGCACTCAGGGTTGTTAGGATTATTTGTGATGGTCCAAGCCACTTAGGTTCTAACACAGACTTCCTATTAAAGTTTCTTATATATACGTAATCTCCAGGTTGGAAGCTGTGTAAATTGAAATCAAAAGATACTCTTTGCTCTATTAGAGCCAACCTGTGAAATTGATCTAGGCATTCTTTGAGCAACTTAATGTACTCATAGAGTTTGCATTCCATTCCCAGATGTGATAGGTTATGGATGCTTTGAGGTGATTTTCCATGGTAAGGTGCATGTCCATATAACATCTCAGAGGGTGATAAATGAGTAATGCTATTGGGCTGGCATCTAAGATAGAATAATGCCGAAGGTAATGCATCTGGCCATTTCAAGTGTGATTCAGCACAAATTTTAGCCACTAGGGTCTTCAAAGATCTATTCATGCATTCAATCTGTCTGCTCAATTGAGGTCTACACACAGAATGTAGATGTTGTTTTATCCCTAGGGATTCATATATGCTGGTTAAAATACGATGTGTGAAGTGTGAACCACTGTCAGACGCAATATGTAGTGGAACAGAGAACCTTGGAATTAGCTTCTTTAGCAAAACCTTCACTACAAAAGCTGATATACTGTATATAGCTGGAAAAGCTTCTGACCACTTTGTTAATCGATAAACGATTACTAATGCATACCTGTAGCCCTGACACCTTGGCATGGTTATGTAATCAATTCATATGCACTCAAAGGGTGTATAGGCTAATGGTTTGCCTCCTAAGCTATGCACTTTGGTAATAGCTTGGTTATACTGCATACAAATTCTACACCTCTGACTAACTCTCATTGCAACTTCGTATATCCCTTTTGCGTTCCAATACCTGAGGATACAGTCTGCCAGACCCAGACTCCCATAATGCCCCTTTTGATATAAAGCATTGCAAAAAGTATAATACAAGGACCTAGGCAACATGGGTTTTCCATTTGCTCCCAGCCAAACTCCATTAGCTAAGTATGCACCATGATGTTTTTTCCAATCCTTCACTTCCTTTGGTGAATAGTGTAAGAGGAGAGACTAGATATTTTAGGTATGGTGGCCAGAAATCGATTAACTCAATTTCAAAATAAAATAGACCCAAGTCAAGATGACTTTTATGGTGGTTTATTTACAATTAGGAAGGTTGAAGGTAGGGAAATTGAGAGAGAGAAACTCTAGCCTGGGCCAGAGGCCAGAACCAGGTAGGAATTTAGAGGCCCCAGCAGAGGGGGCACAGAGGTTTATTAAACAAGGCTTCTAGCCACAAGGCTTCCTCTAAGAAGAGAGGCCTCCCCCTAAGAAGAGAGGCTAGAGCCTCCAGAAATGCCAAGGGAAGAGGAGAGTCAGCCTAACTTACCCATGTGACAATTCCACCTCCAATTTCAAGTGGACAAATGGCAGCCTCGATACTGCCCAAAGGGCAGTCCCTTGTTTTTGATTTGTCACTTACTGTCAAGTGTGGGTCACAGACCTCCCCCTCCCTACTTAATTCTAAGTTGGGTGGGGTGACATTATTTCTGGTGGCTAGAGTCTACACAAATGAATGAGGGTGAGCTAATTCCATTCACACAATAGGCATTTTTCAGATCAACTTCATCCACCAAAGACAAGTTCAGGACTGAAATTGGTCCATACCTTGCCCCAAATTTGGCTGTAATGTCTGCTCTTCTGTTCCCTGATTCTGCTGGCCCTCATAGTTTGCTATGGCTTTTGCAATGAATTACTGAAACTTGGGACAGTAACTGGAGTGCTTGTAATAGCTCGTTTATTAAACTGCCATACGCTATTTGCTTGCCATTTGAAGTTATGAAGCCTCTGTTTTTCCAGAGTTCCCTGGAATGATGTACCACTCCAAAGCATATTTCGAGCCTGTATAGATGTTGACTCTTTTATTTTTGGCTAATTGGAGAGCACGAATCAAACCCAATAACTCTTCCCCTTGAGCACTCATGGTAAATGGAAGGGATGAGTACCAAAGGGTTTCAGTGGCTGTCACTACTACTGCACCAGTAAATCTCTGATTGTCTACTAAGTAAGATGACCCATCTGTAAAGAGTGTCAAATCGGGATCAATCATGGGTATTTTGTAAATGGAATTAACTCTAGCCAATTCATAGTCAAAACTCTACTCATCCTAGGCATAGAAATGATGTAATCCTCACCTCCCTTAATGGGGAGGGGAGATGAGTTACCCACATGTGACAATAAGTAACAAATCAAGAACTAGGGACTGCCCTTTGGGCAGTCCAAAATCAGTGTAGAGACTGCCATTTGTCCACTTGAATTAGAGGTGGTATAGTTAGGACTTAAATAAAATGTTCTGACTCTTTCTACTAGACCAAGGTGACCCAAAAAAATGTCATCCAACTTGGTCACTTCCCTTATTGACTGGAATTGACCATGAAGATCTTTTAGTTTCACCTGAACTGGGATCATGAAGTACTTTAAGGTCTATTGTTCAGTATGAAATGAGTGAGGCTGGGACTTAATTTTTAGAATCCATTAGGTGGAATAGAAATTACAAAGCTATGCAACTAATGAAAATATTCTGGCACCAAAAATACATTCTACTGAATTTCCAAAAGAGGAATTAAAACAATGTTTTGGCACAATGGAAGTATCACTAGAATCAATTGTATATTCTCCCAAAGTGACTCCTTTGAATAAAGTAGCAAAAACTCAGGAACAAAGATGATGAAAATTTTTTTTAAATCACACATTAGCTCCATACACTCATAAATTTACTATCTTTTCTAACCATGAACTCCTGCATCCCCTTCCTATTCTACTACTCAGTTTCTGAAAAACCCACATGCTCTTATTCATACATCTATATGCATTTATTAAATAAATGAATAATAAGCATTTATTAAAATGTGTCAGGTACAGTGCTAGCCATAGGGTATACAAACAGAAAAGCAAAATAATCCCTTCTCCCAAGGAACTTACATTCTCTCAAGAAAATAAGGACATGGGTGAGAGAGGGAACAAAGTACCTGGTACCAGGCACTGGTATCTGGGGAAAGATCAGAAAATGCCTTAGGTGGGAAGAAAGTTCTACATATTCCACTCTTCCATATTTTGGAATGGGCCTACAAGGCTGTGCCAATTTTCTTACTCATATTTGTCCCTTACTCCAAAGAAGGGAAGAAGGAAATGCTCCTGGATTTTGCCTGAGTGGTTGATCTGTATAAAGGAAAAATGGATAGAGATAAACTATCCTATATTTTCTATCAGCCCTGGTACTTAAATGAATAGCTACTTCATTAACCTAGGGCAGATAGAAAATATGTGTTGTCAACTGGGTTTTTTGGGAACCCCAAGTTTGCCCCTGTCCCCTGAGAACTCACCCTGAGTTAAGTCCCAGCCTCACCCATTTCAGACTGAACAATAGATCTTAAAGTACATGATGATCCCAGTTCAGGTGGAACTAATAGACCTAATTAAATGCTAAGTACCCTTTTGCCTTGGTAGTTTCTCCCATAATATCAGTCCTCTCCCACGAAGCCCAGCCCTGCCTGGGCCCTTCCCTTTTGTATCCATAGAAAAGCATCAGCCTCTCCTTGATTATCCTGTCTTGGACTTCTCATTTCCTTGTAGCCATGGTAATGCCAATCAATCATATTTCTCCATCCTTAGTTCCCCAAATGGTGTATGTTTCCCAAGTTCTATTGTTCTTAGGAGAATTTTCTGGCACATTTATTCTTCCCAGAGATACTGTCCCCAGAGCCCCAGGTTTTGACTCTGTGTAATTTGTGGCATTTGGCTCTGTGATAGTGGCACAGATTATTGAACCTCTCTTTCCTGATTAAAGACTTGGTTTTTATGACTACGTTAGTAGCTCCTTGTTTTTCCAAGTTGACAGTATCTAAGTATCAAATGCCTGGAAACGATAAAGAAGAATCTGGGGCTTCAAGGGGCAGGCAGGGTCCTACAGTTAAGCATATTAATATCCTCTGCCTGTCATTTTATTAGCTTCAGATTTCATCATATTTTGCTTTTCACCTTAATTTCCATCAAAATCTTTTTAATCTTTTATTGATTGTTATTTGTCCTTCGTCTTGAAGAAGACTAATGATATCATAGGATGATGTCTAGACTAGTTTGTAAAATAGATTTAAATGAAACAGAGTTGGGATGGAACTAAAATCTGACCTCTACCAAATTTCCCTCCCAAAACTATGATATCACACCTCAAAAGGAATTTAGGAGCAGCATACCCCACCCCACCCCCAGGCAAAAACAAAACAAAACCAAAAAAATGGGGTAAAATAATTTTTCAGCCCAAAAAACCTTAGAAGGCCAATACTAAAGATTTAGTGCACTGGGGTTGTAGGGGAGCCCAAAGCAGCACCCTGACATAGGCCCCACCAAGGCAAAAGGCCTGGGATCAGCTAAATTTGTAACAGACAGTAAAGGAGGCTGGTGCTTGTGAAACAAAGTTGCACAAAGTCATCAGCCTCACACTCTCTTCATCAGGGGAAGTCTTCACATGTTGGGGTAGATATCCCCTAATTCAATGACAGGTTTTGAAGCCTGTCAGTTACTCTTAAAGTGGTTTAGCCCATCTGTCAAGATGATTTGATGTGGGTGTATGGGGTGCCCAGGAAGGACTAGCTGAGCCCTTTTAGGACTACTCACCCACACTTTTGGTGAGTAGCCTTTTACCTAACTCTCACCTGTGGGTCCAAGAAATTATAGCATGTACATCAGCCACACTCCAGTATTAATTGAGGAACTGACTTAACCAAAGCCATATAGCTAACTAGTTGCATTACAGCTGAGGGAGATGGAGGAGAAAGTGTTAGAAAGTAAATCATATACAGCACCCTCCCCAAGATGAACCAAGGGATCAAGTAGAGTCCTTTCAGAATGAGATTCCACAAAGAAACATAGGAGGCATTGAATTTTAGAGATGGGGGAAAGCTTAGATCATCTCTAAAGTAACTAGAACTGTTAGAATGTCATAATAGGAATAGAATTTAATATTTTATAAGGTAAGTGACCACTGACAATCACGTAACTGCTAAGTGCCCTAAGGCAACTTTATGATCTTCAATTAAATAGGAATTACAGGTAAGATTTGTTAGAGGAAGATTCCACACCAGGAATTTCCCACACCCTGATGAAATCACAAAAATCAAAGACCAAAGGCAGAAGAAGGGTGGACTTTTGAATTGATAAAAATACTTCTCCAGCAGCAAAAGGTAGAAAGCGAACTCCCAAATTGAAAAGTAATCTAGGTTCTCAAAATTTATTGACCTCCAATTCTCCTCAGTCTCCCCATTATTTGTTCACGTGCCTGCTTCAAATAGTAGAGAGTACACATATATGTGAAGAGAAACAGACAGAGACAGACACAGGGAGAAGGGGGTCTGAGGAGGGGGGGGGGGAGAGAGAATGCTTCCTGTGTTCATGCACCCATATCTATCTAAAACATCTCGAAGACAGACAGACAGACACACACACACACACACACACACACACACACACACACACACACACACACACACACACACANACACACACACACACACACACACACACACACACACACACACACACACAAACTCTCCTCTTTCCTATAATTCTCCTTTAGAAATACATATCTACCCCATCCCACCCCCCATTCAAAATCTATACAGGGTACTCCAAGAGTCTTAAAGCAGTTCACCAAGACTTTTGGGACACCCTGCATATACATTTTCTCCTTTTTTACCCACAAGCTGCACCTGTTCTTATTCCACATACACCCTTTTGGGCTTCACAGTCAAACTAGTTACTCAGACTCTGGTGTTCAATATAAGGTACCTCCCTAGCCTCCACCTCCTCACCAGGAGCTCCCGGCTCTCCTTCTCCTCCATGGACTTAAAATCTTCAAACTCCTCCAATTCCTTCTTCAGGGCACCTAGCCGGGACTCCAACATCTCCTGGAGGGGAGAAACAACAAATGAATTCACTGACTTTGGGTGGGGGAGAAAAAAATTTAGAACATCCCAACTTTTCCACCAGGCCTAATTCTCAGGATATAGGGTTGCTTCCGTTCAATGAAGAAAAGGCAAAAATAACCTTCAGGGACTGGAGGAATATGTGAGAAGACTGGCTTATGTCTATAATAAGATTTGAACTGCACACACAGTCCCATCTAAACCAGAAATATCTCTCCCACAGGCCTACAACAACCTTACTCTCACCAGACTTCCCCTATTTACCTGGGCACACATTCAGAATCACAGAACTACTAAGAGTTGGCAGGGACCTCAGTGACCACTTAATATAACTCGTACCAAAAAGGAATAACCACCATAATATACTTGACTAGTAAACGTAACCTAATAATATGTTTGGGCAGCTAAGTGGCAAAGTGGAAAACACTGGTTCAAAATTCACTTAAAAATTTAATAGATGGGTAACACTGAGCAACACATTTGCCTCAGTTTTGTCTGCTGTAAAATGGAGAAAATAATGGTAACTACCTGACAAGGTTATTGTGAGAATCAAATTAAATAATATTTTTAAAGTGCCAGCCTGGCACAATTCCCTTTCCTGATCACCCAGTATGAAGAATCTGTTAGATGGAATCTACCACCCTCAGGGTAGTACATTCTACTTTCAGACAGATTTAATTGTTAAGTTTTTCCTAATTTTCAAGCTTATCACTCTGTTCTTGGTTCAGTCCTCTGAGGATTGTCTCCAAAAGGCCACAGCTAAAATATAAAAAATACCCAGAATGTAAGGGGAAAAAATGGAGGTGGGGTAAGAAGGGAGAGAGAGCTAACTTTTAAAACATGAACAAGAGGCAACTGGTAAAATACAATTGTGGGAGAAGGGAGAAAATATTTTGTTCTAAGAGGCCCTGGTTAGAAGGTGCAATCAGAATATGAGGGTAGAGCAAATATGAATTTATAACGTAGGGTTTTTTTTTATCGAATTGGAATATTAGTAATTCCTTAGATTTGGGGTTCTTAACTTTTTTTTTGTCAAGGAGCCTTTTGGCAACCTGGTAAAGTCTATGGATAGCTTCTTATAATGTTTTTAAATGCAAATATGAGATAACAAAGGAAACCATTTATACTGAAATGGTTATTTAATTTTTAAAAAAAAAAAAGGTTCCAAACCCCACAGCAAATCTGTGAGCTAGAACCCACAGCTAAAGTTCAGTCGGATCCTACACTTTACATCATGGACTAAGACTTTCCACAGGGGTTTTCCTGGGAAGGGTAATGGAGTGGTTTTTTCTTCCCTTCTCTGTAGGATCCTATTGTCAGGCAGTCAGAGGTTAAGTGACTTGCCCAAAATCAACACAGCTAGAAGGATGGATCTGAACTCAGGTCTTCCAGACTCCAGGCCCAGTGCTCTAATCATTGAGCCACAGCTGCTTCTAGGTATATAAATAATAATATTCTCATTCCACTGAGGAGGAAACTGAGGCTCAGGGTTGGTGACTTGTCCCTCATAGCAATACTCAGGTCCTACTGGAGATACTACATGCCCAAATCTTTAACCACTACAGCACAGTGCCTCTAAAATAGTACAGGCAAAATATGCCACTTAAAGATGGACAAAGTATTGTGTACCTCACAAGAGCCTTGTGAGGATGGTTACTGCAAGTATTATTACTTTTATTGAAGCTGAGAGATCCCACATTCACCTAGGTCTGTGTTCATGGAACACCAGTGAGGAGGATTTAAGTGAGCACTTCTCCTTAGTAAGAATTGAGGAAGGAAAGCTTTCCTCTAACTGGGGACTCCTCCTGCCTTGTCTAGGCAGCTTGTCACCCCTAAGTGGAAGGAGAATTAGCTTGTAGCAAGTTGTGGTTAGCTGAGAGGTCTCCAAATTCCTTCCAGTCCTCACATATTCCACGTCTTCTCTCCACTCCCCACCCCCATAACCAAGGGAGGCAAGAAGGAAAGAACCTGGCTAACTGTGGTTTTAACAGATAATCACAAAAAGATAGGAGTTCCAAGGGTGACAGAGCATTTTACCAGAAAGGTAAGGAATGAAGGACCGGCCTTCATTTCTGCGCTCATCTCATTCAGTCTAACAGGGGCCTGATCCTACCTCAGCCGTGGTTCTTACAAGCCCTGCCTGCTTAGAGATTGCCCCACACTGATCCCCAAGCCTTCGCCACCCAGGACTGGGGCAGCTTGACAAAGTTCATCGCCTTAAACAGGAAGATGACACACTAGGGATGAGGGAGAAGGAAGTGGAAGAGCAGGGCACCAGGGGGCGAGTACCGCAGGACGGACTGCCATAGCTGGGGAGCCCACCGAGGGGAATCCGGAGCATAATCAATCAGCAAGCGTTTATTAAGCGCCTCCTGTATGCTATGCCCAGGGGATATGAAGAAGAGCAAAAGAGAGTCCAAGCTCTCAAGATGATACCAATCTAATAGGGGAGAGGGCATGCTAACAACTATGTGCAAATATGAGATACGTACAAGGATAAGCAAAATCCACGCAGGATAGATGGCCGAGGGTGGGGATGTGACTGTAAGAACGGAAATTTTCGGGGGAGACGCACAGGGAGAAGGCAAGAAGCGGGGAGATGGAGAGAAGGATTAGGAACTGGGAACAAAAACGAGAAGAGGGGCGAGGGGCGAGGGGGACCACTGCGGGGCCCGGGAGCCCGGACTGCAGGTAGCCGGCCACCACCACGAGGAGTCGCTCAATGCCAAGCGCGGGCGGGCGGCGCGCGGGCGCGACAGGGTCCCCCTCACCTTGGCCTCCTGCACCGCCTCATCCAGCGGCAACACGGCGTGGGCGCGGTGCTCTCGGGCGCGGTCGCAAACCACGCAGATGGCCCTCCCGTCATCCTGGCAGTAGAGCTTCAGGGGCTCCCCATGTTGGACGCAGCCAGACACCAGGCTCCCCGCGCCCTCCCCGTCTCCATCCCCAGACGGGGAGAGACTGTATCTGCGGAGCAGACTGGCCACCCCCGCCAGCTGGCGATTGGGGCGGAGCTGGCTCGGCCGTGCGGGTTCCCGGCACTGAGGGCAGGGCAGGGCGCGGGGTGCAGGCGACACCGGGATCCCTGGGCGCTCCCAGCAGCGGGCGATGCAGGAGCGGCAGAAGCTGTGGCCACACTCGATGGACACAGGGTCCTGGAAGAGCTCTAGGCAGATGGAGCACGTAGCCTCCCCGTGCAGCTCGGCCGCCAGGGCCAAAGCCTCTGCGCCGGCACTAGGGCCAGACCTCGGCCCCACCGCAGCCATCGGGTTCGGCGGCTCCAGCTGCCGCCGCCGCCGTCGCCGCAACACCCCCAGTTCTGGGCTGCTACGTTCAGCCAGCAGCGGATCCGCGAGGGCCGGGAGACTGACTGAGGGGGTGGGGCTCTTGGGAAGGGGCGTGGTCTGAGGCCCAGCCCAAGGGGGCGTGGCGTGGGGGGGACCAAGATGGAGGGTCCCGTGAAAAAGGAACGAGTTGAAAAGTTCTCGACCCTCTGGTGATGGTGACTGTACTTGATAGACAGAGCCTGGGGTGCCTGGATGTTCTGCAGTTGTGCAAAGGCTCAAGGCACTTGCACCCCGCTAAAACCCTTTCCCCCATCTCAAAAAGTGCAACCTCTGACAGCTGTAATTACGCCCCTTCTTCTCTCCGCCCTTCACCAGCCCTCCCCATAAACAGGCTCTTTAGACAGTTTGGGGAGTATCTGTACCCCTTGTTGTCTATCACTACCCCAACCTCCAAGTCTCTGGAACAGCTTTCGATTCTTTCTCTTTGGGTCTCAGTCTCAATCTCAAACAATTAATAAACATTTATTAAGCTCCCACTATATGCCAGGCTCTGGTAAGTAAACACTACGTATACAACAGATAAAAGACAACCCCTGGCCTCTAGGAGCTTACAATCAATGTGGAAGACAACATGTAAACAAATAAGTACAAAACAAGCTATCTCCTAACCTAGATGAATAGGAAATAATTAACAGAAGAAAGGTACTAGAATTCAAAGGAGTTGGAGAAGGCTTCCAGTAAAAGATATTTTAGTTGTGATTAAAGGAAGCCATCCTGTCTCTGTCTCTCTCTCTCCTTCCTCTTTCCCCCTCCTCGTTTTTCCTAGCTATCCCAATTTGACCTGCCCAACTGGAAGAAACAGCCCTGAGCAGGTGGAAAAGCAACGTCCAAGATCTGATGTGTATCACTCCCTCTGTGGGGAGGAGGGGAGACTCCCGATAAGCACCCTAACCCATTCCTCTCTTCCCCATGCTGCCAACTCCAGCTTCAGCCTGGCCCCATATCCATGATCAGGCCTAATGGAGCCAGGACATGAGCCTGACAATCTGAGGTGTTGAGTTTCCCAAGAGTTAGACCTTGCCCAGACTCCTCTACAGTACTAAATATAGGACCCCTGACTCAAATCTCTAGCAACCCTTTAAATGTCTTGCTTTAAATAGATCATTTGTAATATGCAAGGTCCATCCTAGAGAAGAGATGGGGAAATACAGTTCCCCTCTTTATAGAGGTGGAGACTATGATTGTAGAATAAACCATTCAATCAGGCAATTCTGTTGGCTGGTTGGCTTTGCAGAACTTAATTTGAATTTATTTTTAAACTTTGTTACACTGTAAGACTCAATGGCTAAGGGCAAGATGTAGTCAGAATCAGAAATAAAGGTAATTTTAAAATAAAAGATATAAATGAAAAGAATACTTTTTAAAACACAAAAAAATAGATAACTTGGTTTAAACAGACTTCCTGTTGTTTCTCTTTCCTTTTCATCTTCGTGTCCATGCAGTCCAGAAAGCTAGTTCTCAGTCCATTCACTATTTCTATATTTCAAGTTTTTAGTTAGTTTTTGTTTTCCTTTCTGTGTTTGGAAAATTTCCCTTCCTGTCTCAACTTAATTCCCACCACACTTTATGGCTGTCTCTGCCTCTTATATGTCTGTCTCTTCCTCTCCTGGCCTCCTCTCTCCCATCTTAATCCTTTTGCTCTCTTTTTTTCTGGTTCATTGGCCTTCTTACTGTTCCTAGAATAGCACACTTTTCCCTTTCTACTCTTTCTCTTTTCACTGGCCATCCCCCATTCCTGGAATACTTTCCCTCCTCACCTCTGCAACCTGGCTTCTCTGGCTTCCTTAAAGACTCAGCTCAAATCCCAACTTCTACGAAAAGCTTTTCCTAGTTGCTGCCTACTGCTAATGCCTTCTCTCTGAGATTACCTTCTATTTATAATGTATATGTGTAGAAATTTACATATGTATATAAATATATTTATATATACATACATATACACAATATATACCTTCATTGTATTAATTTTGTATATGTTATATGAGCTCCTTAAAGAGCTGAGATGATATTTTCTCTTGTATTTATACCTTCAGTACTTAGCACAGAGCCTGGTATATAGTAAATGTTTGTTGACTTAAGTTTGTTACATCTCAGATTGTCCCAAAAGAGATAATTTCTTCCATTCTCTACTGAATATTGAATCAAAAGTCTCATTCTTTAAGCTTTCTGGAAATCTTCATTGGCTTATGGTCCCACTGTCTCTTTTCCTTTTCTTTTTTTTTAAACCCTTATCTTCTGTCTTAGAATCAATACTTTCCTTTGGTTCCAAGGCAAAGGGCTGGTAAGGGCTAGGCAATGGGGGTTAAGTGACTTGCCAGGATCACACAACTGGGAAGTGTCTGAGGCCAGATTTGAACCAGGACTTCCTGTCTCCTAGGCCTGGCTCTCAATCCACTGGGCTACCCAGCTGCCCCTCCTCTTATTTGAGTGAAGTAGGAGCTGTTTTCAGTCATCAGCTCACAGGTCAACTTAAATAACACATGTAGTAACCTCACCCCAAACCAAGTCATAGTTCAAGGACCCCCACTAATGTGTTTACTTTTCTAATCAGCCATAGGACTTAGTTCTAAGCAATATAAAAGCATTTTCATGAAATTCCATAACAATAAAAGTAAAAAAAAATATCATTCCACAGACCCTCCAGATCTCTTTCTAAAAATTATGCCCAACTTCAGTTGGAAGAGTACATATTTATAGGAATCAATCTAGGACATGAATACATAGGGAAAAGGTGAGGCTAGGATACTGTAAATTTGGAATTGGGAAGATGCCATTTAAAAGTATGTTATATATTTCCTATGGACATGTGAGGGACTTTGAAACTACATTTTCCCATGATTCCTCATGGCAAACAGGAAGTATGATGATGTAAGAGAGGGGTTAAATCTCCTGGGTGAGGAGGAAGTTGCTCTCTTAGCTAGCAGGCACAGGACGATTTGAAAGGTAAAAATGGCAGAGGCAGTTTGAATTCTTATAGGCGCATGGTCTGATGATTTTATCTCTATCAGCATGGCTTTAGTTAAAATACTAATTTCTATATTTATATCAGTTTTTATTAATTTCAATCGTAACAATAATGGCAACCACACAGTCAAAATTCGAATTCTCAATTTTCTAGATAGCCTAAGAAGAAGCCATGCGGCTCTGGGACCCAGAGTCTCAGAAACAATCTTTTCCCCCTCCCAGTCCTCTCTTAATTTTCCCCAGCCTAGAGGCTGTTTTATGGGGAAGAGAGACAATGGTTTTAATTGCTGCTGGGTTGCGAATTATTTTGCTCAATGCCCCGGGCCTGGTGGCCCTTGCTGGCACTGATGGACTGCGGGAGCCCAGCCAATATCATCTCGCCACTGATCTCCTTAAGTCCTGACCTGGTCTCCCTTCCTGCCGAACCTCGAGCCTGCCAGTCCCCCAGTACCTGTGATCTCCACTGCTTTTCCTGACTCCCCAGTGCAGACCATTTCTGTGGATCTGGAATCCTGAGATTTCCGAGAAGCAACCCCGCCCCCCACTTGCCAAACGCCGCCGTTCAGCTCCAGCTGCTGCTCAAGATTTGGTATTGCCACCCCCCACTCCCTTGGTAATGGCCTGCATTCTAGCCCTCCACGTGTTTCTCTAAAGACCTAATTTAGGCACCCCCTCACCCCCACAAGCTCAAATGTGGTATTTTCTACAAAACTGACCTAAGCTTTTCTCTAGCCCCAAGCCCATGTGGACCTAGCGTCTGAACCTTGAACTAGCGTTTACCCTTAATTGGGCCGCATGGCCTATTCACCCCATACCTGCTCAGAACTTTGAACTTTAAAAAACCCCTTAAACTCAGCAGAACTCAATCAAAAGAACCTTAAATTGAACCAGGGGTGGACTTTTAAACCTCAGAATTGAATGAGTTTTATTTCTGTTTTAAAGAGACTGTATCTTACTGTATTTTGCTAATTAGTTTTGTAAATTAATCTTGCTTATTTCATTGATTTTCCTGTTGCACTGAATCATTTAAAGTTAATGAAGTTTGTGGCTGCTAGATTAATTCTGTTTGTGATTTTATTGTAACTCCCAAATAATGAGAAAAATCTATTAGAACTGGTAAGAGGTTTTGACCAGCTTGTTAATCTGATACTCACATTATATTTCCTACACATTTTTAAAGTTGTAAATTGCCTTGTGTATACTGGAGTTATAGAGCACATGTCTTTTAAAATTTATTCTGTCTTGGTAATTGTATAGAACCTGGGAAGTTTCCATGCCTTGAGAATTAACTTGTAATTTTACAAGAGATCTTTTTAACTTTTACTCTAGATCCTAGAGAATTGTTTTCTTGTAGGATAAGCTTTTATATATTTTATTATAAGAGAAATTATTGTCTTAAATGGGTAGAAGCATAAAATTTCCTACCCGGGATTGTTTTTTAAAACAGGAAGCCAAGGAGCTCCTGTATATTCTTATCTGAGGATAATTTAGACCAGAAGGTTTCCTTTTTTTAAATATCAGATTTTGCTATGGAAGCAATAACAGAATTTGTGAGAAACTCTTAGCCAAGATTTAAAAGTTGTAACAAGTATATGATTTTTAAACATCATTGTTTATTGTTTTAAAATGTGCTATTGGAAATTATGGTACTCTATTTGAATGTGCATTGTGAATCTGCTATTTGTAAGATCCATTTTCTCTCACAGAAAATCTCATTTTTGGGTAACAAAACCCTTCTAGTTCTAAGCTATATATATTTATTTATTTTTAAAACTTTTTTTTATGAGAGCAATTGATTTTTCCTTTTTCTCATCTTGTACTGGAAGTACATATATAATCATTATTTATCCTTTTTCTGATTCTACAGCGATATAAGCTTAATGCAAATACCTGAGCCTATAGGACTGTGATTAAATGCCTTTCTGTCTGATTCTACGAAAAGGGAACATGAGAGCTGTTAATAGTGCTAAGAAAGCACATGGTCAGAGACTTGACTAAAAAATCTGCAGGACTGCAGAGTTCTATTTGAGTCCTGGAGTCCCAGTCTTTTCTAAAACTTTAGAGGACATGGGTCCCCTCAACTTAAATTCCTAGGCCAGCACCTAAGATTGGTTATTTATTTGGCTCACTTCCCTGAAAAGCTGATGGCAAATCAGATCAGAGAGAGACATTTCTGAGTGGGTAATAGCTAACTGCTTAAATCCCTTTCATTGGGCCTTGTTTCAAAAACCTGTTATAAGTTTATTTTCCTTACATTTTTTGCACATTTTACATTTCATTCACAAGTTAAATTTTTCTTCTTTTTTCTTGAATTTTATTCTTTGTATTTATTTTAATTAAAGCCATGCTGATAGAGATAAAATCATCAGACCATGCGCCTATAAGAATTCAAACTGCCTCTGCCATTTTTACCTTTCAAATCGTCCTGTGCCTGCTAGCTAAGAGAGCAACTTCCTCCTCACCCAGGAGATTTAACCCCTCTCTTACATCATCATACTTCCTGTTTGCCATGAGGAAACATGGGAAATGTAGTTTCAAAGTCCCTCACATGTCCATAGGAAATATATAACATACTTTTAAATGGCATCTTCCTAATTCCAAATTTACAATTCCCCCTGAGATCCAACAAAAAAAAGGTTGGCCCTTTTTTCTTCAGTGGATCTGTAAACATAGACAACTTCTAATTTTCAGGAATTTGGGGATAAAAGAAATAGATAAACGAATGGATAAAATTAGCCGCATTGACAAAACCAATTTGGGGGCAGTCCCCTATTGGCATAACATGTACAATTAAAACAATATATTCAACTTAATTTCAACTCCCCATAATTTCAATTAACTGCACCCCAAAGTTCAAATTTTGGTCTTCCTGGTACAGTGAAGGCTTTTCAGGCATCATCATGGTGTCTTCACCAAACAGGTTCGTCGTCTAGATTCTGGGGAGATGGCAAGATCCTTATCCTGAAATTATTCTCAAAAGAATTTAAACTTTACATTATAGATTATAAAACATACATTTCCTTCTAAGAATTATACAATACTCTCATGGAAACATGCACAAAGAAAACATCTGTGGTCAAGTCTCATACATGGAAGGATTAGCCAGGCCTTCAACACTGGTGTTTTTTAGCAACATCATTCTTCTTTCTGATGGGCTTGCTGATGAAATAAGCATCGCAGCTCCAATCCAGTTGGACTTCAGCTGTTAAGCAATAATTTTGAAATGCCATATTAAGCAAACTCTTTTCATCTGCCCCCTCCCTGCCCATCTCTATTCCAAGGGAATACAACTTCTCTATTAGCCAAATCTTTCAGTTTCTCACTGGACCTCAGTTATAGTCAGTTGTGTTAACCTGAGTTACCCTATTCACTCATCCAGTGGTGGATGCTATGGTTAGCAAGCTTTTCCCTAAAAAGATTACAGATCTTCTAACCAGTTCTTTCAGCTAATAATAAAGCTCTTTCCCTAAGTCATGTAAGTGTTAAAATTAATGGTTTGGCTACCTGTGTGCAAATTATATATCTTTTATTTATAAAAGAGGTAAAAGTAGAGAAATACAAAAGAATAGAAAAAGACATTAACCTACCTAACTAAATATCGTTCCAGTGCTTGGCTCAGCCAGGACTTGTTAATCTTCGATCAGAATCAAACTATCTCCAGAAGACAGGAAGGGAAAACCAGCTATCCACTCCCCCAAGACAATGACTGAAGCTGAAGGTGACTCCTGAGGCCTACTTTCTTCTTTGAGCCAACCTTCTTCTTGAAGCCAACTTCCCTCTTGGAAACTCTCTTCTTGGAGTTCACTCTCTACTCGAATCCTTCACCAGATTCCTTCTCCAGCCTCCCTCCTCAGGGATTTTCATGGCTTTTATGGTGGTTTCCTGTCCCTGCCCCTTTTCATGGGGGCCAATCACAGTTTCCAAATTGTCTCAATCCTCATCTTTGGAACCACACCTTTCTGAGTGTGTGAACTCTTAAATTTCTGGCTTGTTCTCACCTAGCATCAAGTAAGGTGTGAACTCACTCAATCAGTGATGGGCAAACTACAACCCTGCAGAGGGCCAGATGTGTGTGTAAATAGAATTAGCCAGATCCCATTAATAGTCAAAAATCTACTCAACCCAGGCATGCTAATGATGTCACTCCCACCTCCCTTAGTTACCCACACGTGACAATAAGTAACAAATCAAGAATAAGGGACTGCCCTTTGGGCAGTCCAAATCAATGTAGAAACTGCCATTTGTCCATTTGAATTAGAGGTGGACCACAGGAAGTGATGAAAGACA
>NC_058133.1:253201478-253347687 GCF_016433145.1 Gracilinanus agilis | reverse complement strand
AGTTACCCACACGTGACAATAAGTAACAAATCAAGAATAAGGGACTGCCCTTTGGGCAGTCCAAATCAATGTAGAAACTGCCATTTGTCCATTTGAATTAGAGGTGGACCACAGGAAGTGATGAAAGACATGATCTCTTTAAGTAAGTGAGTGAACTTCCTGTGGGGGCAGTTGTCCTCTGGAACTGGAGGAAGAAGCATCTCCTGAGACCACAGACAGCTTACACTCTGTATTGTCACGTGGGTAAGTTAGGCTGGCTTCCTTGGCCTAGCTGGGCCAATTCTAAACTCTGCCTATCTGGCTGTTGGGCCTTGTGGCTTACAGCTTCATTTATTTAGCCTTCTAACCTCCCTTTTTCTCTTTATTCCTACCCTTACCTACCTGATTGTAAATAAACTCCTCAACCCGATGCTGACTTGGGTCTGATTTAATTACGGAATCAACCTGAATTGTTGATTCCTGGCGGCCACATAATTTTAATATATAGCTATAATAACTAAATTTTATTTCTTACATGTGGTCCCCTGAAATGTTCTGTCCAGCTGAGGACATTCTTCCTAATCTGATGAATACAATGAGTAGGATACAATACAATGAAACTTTGAAAGAGTTGCCTTAGAAACAGACTGACAGATGAGCATTTCCTTTCCTTTGGCTCCCTCTTTAAAAAGTTTGCCCATCACTGCACTAAATAGTTTGTGAGCTCCTCAACTCTTAAATTTCTGGCTTGTTCTCACCTAGCATCAAGTAAGGTGTGAACTCACAGAGGACCAAGAATTCCCTTTCACAGCCAGGTTACTCAGAGAAATTAATATATGCCCCCTAAGATATTCTCCTTTTTCTGACTCTTCTCACTCTTTAACTCTCATTTGAATTGTGGTTTGCTAAAGATAATTAAAAATAAGGCTTATGACCTTTGTCCCCCTGATCCCCAGCAATAAATCATAGTTTGTATTCTTCTGCTTTCTCTCTATACAAGGAAATGGACTAGGATTCTTGTCCATCTTTATCTGGGCTGATAAGGGAAGGGCTTTATTAGCCTCAGTAAAGTGGGTAAGCTGTAATTCGGATAAAGGCTGATCTTTGTACTCAGAAGAGGTATGACTCTCTCCACAAGTCTGTGGGTGATAGGATTCTTCCCTTTGGCAGAGAAAGAAGGAGCATCAGCTGCCCATACCATTGGGCAATCTCTTCAACATGTTGAAATCCTAGTAATATACCCTGAAAGAAATTAAATGGCCTTCAGATTAGAAGGGACTATATTGTCCAGATAGCTGTGTATGGGCTCATCCACACTACCTACCTCACTCTGCCCCTCCAAAAAAATTTCAACAAATATTAACACTAATTATATGCCATGCCTCCACAGAAGTTCTACTCAAATGCCTCATTCTAGTGTGAAGGTGATGCTGGATTCTCAAAGACTGTCCCAAAACAGAGTTCAAGCCCTGCTAGAAAAGGTTTCAAATAAGATTGGTAATATGTCTGTTGTCTGAGGACTACACCAAGTATGAAGAGACTCATCCCCTCAAGACTAGACACTAGTTAATGACTTTTTTTGGCCACAGAGATTATTGAAAATTTTTATAATGCAAAATGATTTTCATTCCTAGTCATAGCTCCCTCTCTCCCACAGGAATGGGGAGATGAAGGAAACCAGCATTATTAAGTGCCTACTCTCTGCTAGGTATTATATTTTACAAATATCATCTCATTTGTTTTTTCCAACAACCTTGGGAGGGATTATTATTATTATTCTCATTTTACATTTGAGGAAACTAAGGCAGACAGAGGTTAAGTGATTTGCCTGGGATCACAGAGCTAATAAATGTACGAGGTCAGATTTGAACTAAGGTTTTATCAGCTGGACCACCTCATTTCAAAAGAGGCAAAAGATTCTGTTATGACTGAGAAATATTTATTTATCTATTGGCAACTTAATGTGCAAATGACTGATGAATTTGCATTTATCCATTTCCTGCTGCTAATATAACACATGGAATTTTGGAGAATTCTCATTTATGAGTGACATTTCTCATTTGAAATTTGTTTGAGAAATCAGGTGAACTAATGACTCAGGAAAAGACTGAACCCAGCCCTAGAAATCCATTTCTCCCTTTGGGTGTGCATATAAAAGGTTTGAATAGATGATCTCTTCCTCTCTTCCCTAGAAACTTTTGAATGAGAAAAATTATTGGGAGCTACAGGGTGAAAGACAAGCAGCAGACTATTTCAACTGACCACAATGAGTCCATGAATGCATAGTACCTCTTTCTCTTTTGTCTCTAGTGTCTATTCTTTCTTGAATATTCTAAGATAGAATGGATGTGATTATGACTTTGTGAGCTTTGAAATATCAGAAGGTTCAGCAAATGGAATCACTGTTAGAGACCACTGAAATTGGTAGCAACAATAGCTGAGTCCAGCAAGGAATGAACCCTGCTTTACCAGTCCATCAGTGGATTGACCCAGCAATTGTGCAGCTGTATAATGCAAGTGCCTAGCTCAGCTGAATTACTCATTCACTGATTATACCACACCTAGGGAGAAAAAATGTATACATGGCATACTTATATGCATTATTAACACTTTCTCCATAAATTACTGAAGTCTAGGCAATTAACAAAATGATCAGCCAAACCCTCATTAATAGCATTTTCTAATTTCCAAGCTATACGTGCTCACACTGAAATTTTTTTGTCAATTAGTCTTTATTTTAGTATTTCCCAATTGCTTATAAAAACAATTTTAACATTCATTTTTTAAAACTTTGAGTTCCAAATTCTCTCCCACCCTGCATTCTATCCTCTTTCCCTGACGCAGTAGGAAATTTGATGTTATTTGAAACCATGTAAAACATATTTCCATATTAGTCCTGTTATGAAAGAAAACACAGGCCAAAAAATAAAATTAAAAAAAAGTATGTTTCAATCTGTATTCAGACTCCATCAGTTCTTTCTATGAGGTAGATAGTATTCCTTCATGAATCCTTTGGAATTGTCTTAGATCAATGTATAGTTGAGAACAGCTAAGTCATTCACAATTATACATCATACAATATTGATATTGATGTTACTGTGTACAGTGTTCTGGTTCTGCTCACTTCATTTTGCATCAGTTCATGGTTAAGTCTTAGGTTTTCCTAAAATCATCCTGCTTATCAGTTCTTATACCACAACAGTATTCCATTACAATCATATATCACAACTTATTCACCTCCTCAATCTCCAATTCTTTGCCACCATAAAAAGAGCTACACTAATATTTTTTACTAAATAGATCTTTTTTGCCTTTTTTGTTCTCTTTGGAAGACAGAACCTTGTAGTGGTATTGCTAGATCAAAGGGAATGCACAATTTCATAGCCAAATTACTTTCCAATATGGTTGGATCAGTTTACAACTCCACCAACAGTACATTAGTGTCCCAATTTTTCCACATCCCCTCCAAAATTTATCAATTTCATTTTCTGTTATATTAGCCAATCTGATAGATTCCACTGAAGATTCAAGTCCAAGCTGATTCTAGCACACCACTGCTCAGAGTTGAATGTGGTAAGGACTCCAAAAAGAGAGAAAAGTATTCCCAAGTGCAGGAGGTACCTCTTAGCCACACATGTTCCCTGCATAAAAACTTCATTCACTACCTCTTTTTTTTCCTGTCTCCCCCCCACATCCCTCATTACCTTTTTAAGTTTGATCCTTCTCTTCCCAAGGAATAAGTGTGTAAAGAAGGTGGAATGCACCCCTGATTTTGAAGGAGCTTTTCTAGCTCCTCGCCATTTCTCTCAGTAAATATCCTTTTGGATAGGCCACCCCAAAAGGGCTCATGAGCAAGTGTGCTAGAAGCCACAAACCCTCAGGGGTTTAGGATCCTGAAGAAATAAGAAATCAGTTACCTTCTGGGGACCTGGATGGCCAGGAGAGTGGAAATAGGAAGAGTGAGCTCAGGAGTGCTACATTTGTATGTATTTTATATGTGTGTGTATGTGTGTGTATATATTTATGTCTATGTATTTACTTCTACATATATATGCTTGATATCTCTCTTATTTGAATGTGTATGCTTATTAACGGATTGATTAAATGACTGTGAAATATACCACTTCTCTTTCTCCTTGCCCTCTTCTGCCCAGCAGTTAGAAAGTAAACTATAATCAATGTGTTTATGTGTTTTATTAATTATACATCACTGTTGCAAGAGATTGTTCTATTAAGGTGAGAAGGAAGTGACCTCAAATTGAAAGGAACTTGTAGGGAAAAGAAGAGAAATATCAAAAGCCAAGTAGTTACCTCTAGGAGTCACTGGGACTACTGGAGATTAGTCCCACATTAACAATGATGTTCTGGAACTAGAGATAATGGGATCATTTTGAATATGAACTAGAGTCCATACTAATTCTGAATTACTGGCCAATCCGAATAAGGAACAAAAAAGCAATGACTCTCTCCTCTCCCCATTTCTTCTCCCTTTTCCAGGGAGATGCTGAATTTCTATTTGTGTAAGGGTGGAGTTGATTGATATTTACTCAATCGAGTCACCCCAACCCACTTAGATTGTTATAAAATATCTAACAAACCAAGTTCAAGGCTTTATAGTAATTGGGGAAAGTCTTTGAAAACTATTTGACACCAGACAGGAAATCTACTTAACCTGACTAGAGGACTGATGCCCTCTAGGTTCTATATAAAAGCACTGAGTTAACTAATTTGGAGGATGCCAGATATTAAAGCAAATATGGTGTGGAGATTAAAATTAATATGCAAAATACTAAATATCATATTTATTAATATTTTATTAATAATAAACTAACAAAGACCTAACTAAAAGGTTACTAACCAGCCTGCTCCCAGGAACAAAAAAGGAAGAGGGAGGAGTCACAGCTAAATATAAAACAATAATATGACCATGCAGACATGGAGGCACAGGAGAGATTAAAGGGAATTTTGGGAAAACTAAGGGACTTATGGGGGATGAAGTCCAACATTCAAAATCTCCATTTAGACATACCCCCCCCCGTGATCCTTTGGTAGACCAGTCTCCCCAATAGATCATAAAAACATAATCAATATATATTGTAATAATTTGTGGATAAAAGGAAAAAAAAGAAAAAATCAATGATTGCTACATTAACAAAAGGCCAATTTGGGGGCAGTCCCCTTTGGCATAAAAGTATACATTCAAAACAAATGCTTTCAACCTCCCAAAGTTCAAATTCACATCCCAAAGTTCAATTTGGATCTTCTTGATGCAGTGTAGGTTCTCCAGGCAGCTTCATATGGTGCCTTCTCCAAACAGGTTTGTTGTCTGGATTCTGGGAGGTAGCAAATTTCTTATCCTAAAATTTCCTAAATTCAAATCAAAGGTCACAATAATATCAAAGGCCCCCCTGAGGAAAATAATAACAAACAAGGATGACTCAGGAATACATGAGGGAGTTATAAGGTATATGAATCAATTGCAAAAGAAATTTAAAAAAATTTTAAATCCACATAAAAGATAAAAAATAACTTGTGGATGAAATAAAAAATGTCAAAGTCTTATGTCTAAAAAAAATCTAAGTAAAGAAAAAATAAAACTAATAGGTCCTTGAATCAGGGCCCAATTAAAGTGATTTAAGTAATTATGTACTTACCCAATCAGTAGCCAGGACTACAGAAAGTTTGCCACACTTATAAAAGACAGAAAAAAGGACTAGATTATAGAAGCCAGAATGAGAGCTTGGATATAATGTGGTTCAGAAGAAGTCCTGCATCTTAACATATGTTAAGCACAGCAACCTCAAAACCCAAACAAGTTCAAGTCCTCTTGTCTTGGCTCAAAATTACATCAATCCCATTGGGATTGGTTGGTCTCTTTGACCTTTTGCTCGATTTTCACTATGCAGGTTGGCTTTGTGCTTCTTTAGCACTGTACAGTGGCTCTTTTTATATTTTATTCTTCTGGAATCAGGCATAATCATAAGCAAAGCCCCATAATATTTAAACAATCAATGGCATTCTACAGTTTAAAGCTTTTTGGGGGGTATGCATTAATATTAGAACAAATGTATTTTAAACTTATATAACTGTAAAATTTAAAAAAAGATTAATATTGTTTATATATATTTCAAAGTACTCAAATACTAAATTGCAAATACAAGGAAAAAAATAATAAAAAACCGTTTTAAAAATCAAAAATATATAACTTAGAATCAGTGACACACTGTGTCAGCCAAGGGGAGATAGAATACAAAAATTCCTCATCAAAAAATGAGATCCATTTCCTTTTTAAACTTGGCTATGATCCACCACTGCATGAGTACAAATGATTTTTACAAAATGACCGATATATAAAAACAAAACAGTAGTAGAGTAGATAATGCAATTCAAATAAAGTACCAAATTCCCAAAATTCACAATAGCTCAGTTATTGATGATAGCAAACAAACCCATTATTATATATGATTTACATGAGTTTATACATAGCCACTTGCTGTATGATGTTTAAAAAAAATCTATGAACTGATAGATATTCATCACAAGTTATATAGATGTAACAATTCTTTCAATCTTGGCCAAAACACAAACCTCTGTATTGCTCAGGAAAATCTTTCTGGGGTCTAGAACATCACCAAGAATTTAGATCTTTCTGGAAGTAAATTAAACTAAAGAGTTAAAATATCATGCATGCAGGAGCTCTTTTTGGCTTCCTGCTTTATATATAAAGTTTTGGTAGGAACTTCTATTTGGATCTCTACCTTTTAATACAACATTCTTTATAACATGAAAATTTATCATTCATTCAGAAGGTACTAGGTATCTAAAGTCATTTCTAAAAACACCTTATAAAATTTCCATTTAAATTCTTAAGTCATTATATTCTCCAAGGTTGTATAAGCAACATGTGACCTTGATATTTAAGATGGCAAAACCAGGATACATAAGACTTATGGGCTTTTTACAATTTAAAAAAATTTTTTGTTAGATGTTCATGGACTTTTTACAGTGATATGTTGTTTAGTAAAATCATAGGGAAACAGTACAGATAAAGAATCATATAATAGAATAAATATTAATTAGATTAATACAGATAAACTTAAAAAATTCAAACCTTAAAGAAATCAGCAAATACAATCATATAAGGAAATAACAAGCAATGCAGTCAAAACCCTTTTTACCAATTCCAATAGACTTGTTCACTATTAGGGAGGGGAGATAAAACTCAAATAGTTAGCAAGCAATGAACTCCCATATATCTTTAAGATTCATTCCCCTCCTCAGTATTTATCATCCATTTGCATTTCGTTTATTAGAGCTCTGAATTTCATCATAATGAGGGAGAATTCTGCACTGAGCATCTGAGACTTTCAAAAGTTTGTCAAAATATTTCACTTTGGCTTCTAGTTTAAACAAAATAGCTTTCTGCATATTCTTCTTGAGGGGAAGGAAGCAGGGTGGTAAATAACCAATAAAGATACAAACTGCTAGTAAGAAAATCAAGCACAGCCAATATGCACTAGTGAGCTCAAGGAATTCAAACTGCAGAGATTCAAGCATGTTTTGCAATAGCAAATTCCCGAGTTGCAAGTCTCTCTCAGCCAGAAGTCCAGGATCAGTTTAAGACTTCAGCTTAAAAAATGGTAGCTCAGGCTGGAAAACCCACGTGGGATGGGGGAAAGGATCAAAGTTCTCACCAGTCCATTGGAAAAAAGCGGCTAGGATTGGCAGGCTACAGGCTGGGAGGGGAGTAGTGAGGAACACTGGTTGGAGCAGATGAGTGTGAAAAGGCAGCAGCAAAGCAGGGGACTGGCAGGCTGGCTGCTGCAGTGGCCTAGATGGAGTGAAAGCAGGAAACCCCAGTTCTCAGCTCTCGGGCAAACTTACTAACTATACTGAAAATCTATTTTAAAAAAATATTTGACAATTCTGTCCCTTCGTGGTTGCCAAAAATGTGTAGATTAAAATTAATATACAAAATACTAAATATTATTTATGAATATTTTATTAATAATAAACCAACAGAGACCTAACTAAAAGGTTACTAACCAGCCCTCTCCCAGGAACAAAAAAGGAAGAGGGAGGAGTCACAGCCAAACATAAAACAAACATGGAGGCACAAGAGAGATTAAAGGGAATTTTGGGAAAACTAAGGGACTTATGGGGGATGAAGTCCAAGATTCAAAATCTCCATTTATACAGTGGCTTTCCAGCACATTCCTAAGAAGTCAGGGGAAAGAGAGACCTTTACTAGGTCTCCTTCTCCATATTTGGTATGAGGAAGACTAAACCAGATTCAAAGGGAAGATTTTAGACTTCCCATCTTTCCACTGGTGTCCTACCTGAATCTCTAGAGCAGTTGTCTACATTGTCTGAATCAGGAGCCAAGGACAAATGGACACAAATTCACCATATTTAAGAAGAACTTTTTGAGTGCCCCACAAATGGAAGAAAAAGATTTCCAGGAGCTGTAATACTTATGAGAGAGTATGTCCCAGACTTTTTTTTTTTTTTTTTGCTGAGGGAGAGAGGAAAATTGTACCAATTGTTCTTACTGTAGCACTTTGGTAAATATCCCTTTCTAAAAGCTACTTGGAAGACTGGCTGTTTCTACACTGATTACACTCTGGGGAATTACACTGGTAGTGGCTGGAAACAATAGCATTAGAGGCTTACCTCTGACTCATCAAAAGTACCTCTCGAATCCTGAGAGGGAGATGTAACCAAACTCTAGGGACCAAATTGGTCAGTGGAAGTGGGGATTTCGTTGGTTAAGGATTCTCAGAGATGGGTTACAGGTGGTATTCATTCTCTCATCTTTCCTGTGACCTAAAAGGATCTTTGAGAGACAGCCAGGGTTGGAGGTTTTATTGTTTTCCCAAATGTTTACTTTCTGTCTTGGGACATCAACCCTATGAGGAAATATTTACTTGAAAACCAAAGACTTAAGCTTTTGAATTGTTGATTGATGAATAGCTAGATAAGGAAAAGAGGAAGGATTCCCTCACTACTGGCTATTGGGGCTAGAGAAATGGAGACAAAGAGACATAGAGACATAGAGAGTGTCAACGTGGAATCTAGAGACCCCAAACTTGTGGCCTGGAGGGCTCTAATGAACCCCAAGTTTTAGGATTAGCTTGTGATTTGGGAGACCCCAAAGCTTGTACTTGTACCCTGTTCCTTGAGAATCTACCCTGAAGGGAATTTCAGGCTAGCAGTTCCAGATTGAATAATGGACCCTAGTGTGAACGACATCCCAATTAAGTGGAGCTAGACATATGCTAAATATCCTTTTGTCTTGGGTAGTCTTCCCCATCCTATCTGAGACCCTTTCCCAGGAAGACACACCTGGGCAGGGATCATCCTTTAGTATCCATTTTAAATCCTTTCCCAAGCTTGATTATATCCTGTCAGTGTGGTAACGTCAGTCATCTTTCCCTGCCCCTGGATCTTCCCAAATGGTGTAGAGGTTCCCCAATTTCTTTTGTTTCTTGGAGTCATCATCTAGTCATCTAGCTCAGTGGCACTGCCAGGGGTCAGGGCCCAGAGCATTTGGAGTTCAATCCTCAGACTACTCAGCCCTGTGACCCCTGTCCTTAATTAAAGAGTGGCTTTTCTGACTATTTAATAATTCGGAGTCAACAAGACAAAGACATTTGTACCACAAATCTTGCAGAAATACCTGAGACCAAATATACTATTGAGTCTTATTCTCCATATCTTTTAAAAAAAGACATTGAGCCAGAAGTAGCATGCTATGGAAAAAGGAAAGCTGAAGCCCCTTTAATCAGAGAGGCTTGGAGATGTCAGCTTTTCCACTAGCTTATGATAACCATAACCTCTAGAGAAAATAGAAAAGAATGAGAATACACACCACCTCAAGCTCAGTATCCTAGCTGGAGGCTATCAACTGATTGTGGAGTTACCATAGCAACACACCATAGCAACCCAGCAACTATGAGCTCTGAATTCATTAACTCAAGAGCTCCTCCTTGTGGTTAATATTTTATAAACACAATCTCTCACATAATTACACTAAATCTCTCACATATAAATTAATATAAAAATAACATATATAATATACACATATGAAAGTATATCAGAAGTAATTCTAGAATGTGTTTCATTCAATTATTTGAGCATCCTCTGTATTAAATTTAAATAGATGTATGTGATGTATGTGAATAAAATTATCAGCTGTTAAAAGCAGTAATAAATAATTTAAGTTTCACTTCTCTTTTTCCTCCTCCCCAGGCCTCCCCAGTGGAAGTTCACACAGTAAAAGGCAAAAGAGGCCAAAGCTAAAAATATTGCACAGATTTATAGTATTCCCCAGTCAATTTATTGAATAAAGCTATTAGTTTCAAAAAATGGAAAAGAGAGAAAAAGAATAGCATTGACTTTGAGTGCTGCCATTTATTAAATTATAATCAATGCAAAATATTCACCTCAGACAAGCTTGAAATGATTGTATAAATAAATGACATAAAGACTTTTTTAAAATGATTTCTTTAAAATGAGTTTTGATCCAAAAGGAAGAAGGAAGAATTCATGATCAAACATGGAACAGAAAGGATAACAGGAGATAAAACAGACATTTGGGTTAGTTAAAATGAAAAAGGTTTTATATGTTCAAGACTAATGTAGCTAACAGGTGTAAGAAGTAAAAGGTAAAATGACCCAAGAAACAAAGGTTTGATCATCTTGGCCTGTCAATTTATTAAGTAATGCATGCCAATTGCCCAATAAATTAAGACTAAGCCCCTTCCTCATTTTAGTACTGGACCCCAAATACAGGATGAGACAGACTTTTATATACTGAAAACAATCAAATAAAGCCAATTAATTAAAAGGAAATAAAACGATATTAGGTAATCTGATTTCTAAATGGATGAAAGATTAGGCACTTTCCAAATTGGAAGGGGGAAAGTGAACAAGTGTAATTCCTAAATTCAGGAAAAGAAGTGTTTTACTCCCCAAATATCTGTAAATAATCAAAGAAATATGGGAACAATAACTGCTTGATCAGTATGGGGCCAGTTTTCAGATAAGACATGCAGGTTGCTTGAGATGTACAATTATGAGAGAACTCCTAGCCTGAGTCTTTGTATCTGCCTGTGTTTCTTGCAATCAACCCAGTTCTCCATTAAGGGTCTCTAAACAGCAAGTACTGGTGGTCCAGTTTCTTAGCCATAACTAGGTTCAAATAATACATTAAGTTTTATTTTCCCACAATAAACTTTTCTTATAAGACAGAATTTGGACTAAATAGAAATGGAACTAAACTAGTTCCAATGTGTTCACTCAGTTATCACAATTGACCACTTGTTGTCCTAATCTAAATTTCTTCACAATTTTCTCATAATTTATCCCTTTTGATTTGGGGGAGTGTTCATTCCCTCCATGGATCACATAGCTCTAAGCCAAATCTATAAGGTTTTTAAAAAAATCAGAATCAGAATTACATAAATCAGGTTACAGGTCAAACTATTTAGGGGGCTCAAAGTAGATCAGTTTTGAAAAGGGAGGCTTATTTGTCACCAAGGAAATCATGAAACTTAAACACCATGAAATAAAAAGGCAAAGCAGTACAATAATCATCAATATTAACTAACATCAAGTTTCCTTGTATCCTAATAACCTTCTCCCAAAATTCATTTAACCAGCACATTTTAAATCCCAAATGTCCCATGTAGTTGTGTAGCAATCCAGGTATACATTAATTTTTTTTAAACCCTTAACTTCTGTGTATTGGCTCCTTGGTGGAAGAGTGGTAAGGGTGGGCAATGGGGGTGTCAAGTGACTTGCCCAGGGTCACACAGCTGGGAAGCATCTGAGGCTGGATTTGAACCTAGGACCTCCTGTCTCTCGGTCTGGCTCTCAATCCACTGAGCTACCCAGCTGTCCCCTATACATTAATTTTGATATTATTTCAAGAGTGCTCAAAAACTGACTCTTGTATTGCTTATGATTGATTTCTATAACCTTGAATTAAATTGAAGCTCAACCTTGCCAAATTCCTAGCCCTTCCCTAAGGCTACACTCTGGAAGACTGGTCAGTTATCTCAGTCTCCTTATTTTACCTACAATAATCAACTAACATATCTATCAAACAACCATAGATGCCTTAGACCATATTGAACTCCTAATCTGGGTATTGTCCTAGAATCAGGCAGTTTGTATCTCATGATGATTACCTCATAATGTTAGTGTATCAGACCACTAGGCTGTCCCCTTTCCCCCTATACTGTTATAACCCCAATAAAAGTAGCTATATGGCAGTTGAGGATGAAGCTCTGAACCATGGAAGCTCTTACCCACCAGAGCTTACTTGCTGCCTGACTACCTTATGCCTTCTATATACCTTCTTATACCTTCTATGTCTGTGTGTCTTTATTCTCCCCTTATGTTCTCTTTCCATTAGTCCTTAACCTGTAACCCATTTTCACTCAGTCCCTGGTTCCCCTTTCTGAGTGTCCTACCCACTAGGAATGTTTGTGGAGTCGGTGGATGGCTTCAAGTTGTCTGGCCCCTGTACCTCTTCTCTTGGATATTCTGGAATTGGCTTCGGTCTCAGGACTGTTCTGAAGTGAGTTTTGTTTCTCTGGCTCTAAATCAAGTGATTTGCATAGAAGTATAGTGGTTCCTAGATTAAAATCTGCTCATAACAAGAATTAATGCAATTTAGTACTATCTCTTAAAATTGGTTCATAAAAGCTAAAACTTTAGAGAATTTCACTTTTTATATATCACTTGCTGTTTTTTATCTTTACCTGAACTCTGAATCTGATATAAGAATCATTTTTTTAAAAAAAATTTATGAGGGTCTAACTTGTAAAGTGAACTCTTCTGTCTTTAAAATTAGCAAATACTTTAGTTTTTTATATGACTAAATGAGGAAAAATATTTGCAGCAAAACCTCTGATAACCATAAAAGCCACAGAATCTTTGGAAATACTGCAGTAGTCATAGAATTTACCACTATATGGTCAGCTTCATTGCCCTCAAATATAAATGCTCAAGGTGCAGAACTTATAACTTTAAAATGTGCCTGTATAATTGCCAGAGACAAAAGGGCAACAATTTACTCAGACTCTAGATATGCATTTGGAATTTGTCATGCAGTGAGTATGTTATGGCTTTAGAGAGGATTTTTAACCTCTGCTGGAAAAACTATAGCAAATGCAAAAATTATTAATGAAGTTCTTTCTGTTCTCCAGCTACCTGAAGCCATAGCTGTAGTTCATTGCTCTGCCCATACAGGTGGAACTGACCCTGTCTCTAGGGGAAACAACAAAGCAGATACCACTGCAAAACTAGTGGCTATAGAAGGACCTGAATTAATTTTAACTTTAACAACAAATAATGAATCAGACATTACTTTCCTATAATGAAAAAAGAAGTGGAAAAATTAAAGTAAAAATGTAAGGCTAAACAGATTAATGGAGTATGGGTGTCATTCTGAAGGAAAACCTCTGCTCCCTAGAAGTTTTTATCACCAAATATGCCAATCCGTGCATAAAAACAGTCACTTTGGCACCCAAGGCATTGTAGACTCTGATAAAAGAGTATGATTAGGGGCAGCTGGGTAGCTCAGTGGATTGAGAGTCAGGCCTAGAGACGGGAGGTCCTAGGTTCAAATCTGGCCTCATACAGGTCCCAGCTGTGTGACCCTGGGCAAGTCACTTGACCCCCATTGCCCACCCTTACCACTCTTCCACCTAGGAGTCAATACACAGAAGTTAAGGGTTTAAAAAAAAAAAGAGTATGGATAGTCCCTGGTATAAGTACTATAGCTTCTAAAGTATATACAGCCTACCCCACCTGCCAAGCATATAACCAAGATTCCTTTTGTGGCAAAGCATTTGGTAGGTGCCCTTTGGCTTACACACCTTTTGAACACCTGCAAATAGATCTTATTACAGTGTCAAAAGCTGGACATTATAAATTTTGTCTAATCATAGTAGATTAATTGATGAGACAGCCAGAAGCATTTCCTATTGCCCAAGCCACAGTGGCTTTTGTTGCCAAAGTACCCTTAAAAGAGATTATTCCTCACTTTGGCCTGACTGCACATATTAATTTGGACAAAGGAAGATATTTTAGCAATTTAGTTTTATCTCAGGTTTATTACTGTTTGGGGATAACTCCCACATTCCATGTACCATATCATCCCCAGAGCTCAGGCTAAGTTGAAAGAATGAACAGAGAGCTCAAAACTATGAATGACAAACTATGCACTGAAACATATCTAAAATGGCCTGAAGCTCTCCCCCTAGCTTTATTTTATCTCCACAGCAGGCCTAGAGGAGATCTACACATCTCACCATTTGAGATGCTTTTTGGACATCCTCCTATACAAGCTAAACCTTTTTCTCCTGCATAAACATCATTATTAGGGGGAGATACTTCTATTGCTACATATATACAAGAACTACAGAAGAAATTACATGAGCTCCATGAATCCAGAGCTGTAGTATCAGCAGGACCTATAGACTTTTCACTTCATGACCTAAACCCAGGAGACAAGGTATACAGAAAGAACTTCCAGCATACTGGAGCAACTTAGCCTTCCTGGGAAGATCCATTTAAAGTACTGTTAACCACTCCAACAGCTATAAAAATTGGAGAAAAGGACTCTTGGATTCATTGCTCACATGTAAAAAGAATAGCTTCTATTGAAACTGATTGACTATACCCCATAACTCAACCATGTATCCCAAGTTGATCTGAATGTTGGTCAACACCCTGTTCAGGGAGAATTTCGGGGGGGGGGGGGGTTGTATAATTACCATAGGGATTATATAATTGCCATAAAACTAAAAAATCTTTTGAGAAAGAAACATTTCGGAAAAGAGAGCTCAATAACTCTTTGAATCTAGAAGATGAATTGTTTGAAGAAGGCACCATGAAAATGTCCAAAGAAAACCTCCACAGCATCAGAAGATCAAGCACAAACTTTGGAGTATAACTGATTGAACTTTGTGGGGGTGAACACAAGTATTTTGAATGTATGCCACAGGGGATTGCCCCCCTAATGACTTATTGTTAATGTGTCTAGCAAACATTGGTTTGCTTTCTCTGTCTCTTTTATTTCCTTCTTATCTCTAACTATTGAATACTGATGCACCTTTAGCTAGAAGATCTTTAGAGATACAAGATAGTTATGTAAAATGATTCATTGGGGAGACTATTCTCCCTAGGAATTACAGAGGGGATTGTAAAAGGAAATTCTTGTTTCTCTTTCGTAGTTGGAGTTAAAACTTTGGTTAACAGTAACTTAAGTACCCCTACTCAGCACCTCACTAAATTGTGAGGACAGGATTACTCTCCTTTGTCTACTTTTGAATTAATCAACAAAATCAATACACCCATACTTAAACCTAAAGTAAGGTAAACTCTTACTACAGGAGTTTACACCTCCAAAAGGAAGATACCCCTACTTAACCTTAAGTAGGTGGAAGTCTACAACACAGTGCTAAACAGGGTGACAGCTCAGAAATATGTGACTTCTAAGAGGAGATTTAACAACTTTAGAGGTGACAAGTCAATCCCACAGACACTTCTCCTGGGCAGGGCTAGACAATTTGGAAACTGATTCCCCTGTGAAGAGGGGCAGGAACAGGAAACCACCATAAATGAAATCCTTAGGCTGAGTCTTCTTGTGAGTTGAGGTTCATGGAAAGTGTCTCCTGGAGATAGTCTTTGAGGGAACTTCACTGGAGACTGCAGCTTGGATCCTGGCTTCAACTTAGATTCTAACTCCTGGACTACTTTTGTTGGGTGAATGAAAAGGGCTGACTCCTTTCTTAGTTTTCCTAAGAGACTAGTTTCCATCTTGGAGTGTAAGGTTGGGATTTGTGCAAGGGGGATGGGACAAAAGGAGCCAGGGAAGAAGTGGCTGACAGTTGGTGACAGTTGGTGACAATTGAGACCAGGGGAATTCTGAGAAGGGTTTGGAGGAAGGAGGAGGAAGAAAAAGGTGGCAGAGGACATCCCAACTTGGATCCAGTCCTGAGGGCTTCCTGAGGATCTTTCTTTAGACATTGACACCCCAATTCCCTGGTCAAAGGCATCCCATTGCTTCTCACCCATCAAGATTTCAACTGTAGAGTCAGTTAAGTTTTGGGACTCCATTTTGGGAGCAATCTCTTAGTCTCCTTCCCCCATTACCCAACCTTGCTAAGAGACCCTTTCCAGTCTAACTTACAATTATAGAAAGGATAGAAATAGTAATAGAAATAGAAACAGAAGGAGAAGAGGCAAGGGAAGACACTTAGGAGTGGGAACCCCAAAGGTTCCCACCTGAGTGATGGACACCATAGAAATAGAGAAGACGGCACCCCAAAATCCCTCTGCCCTTCACCCTTTTCCCCAACCCTGAATTGTGAATAATAAAAGCCATTCATTAGTTAGATATTGTTCCAGTGTGTCTAGCGAGGGGGAGGGGAATCACAGCTTGGTCTGACTGCCTCCATCTTGAAGCCAGACCACCTGCTGTGAAGTTGACTGTCCTCGGGGGAAGTTTGTGTGAATCCCGCCCTCATTCAGAATTGGATTGGTGTACCACATACCTCATCTTATAGGGAAGCCTTGCCTCCAAATCTATGGGATAGCAAACCATCCAGGTCACCTAGTTTTGGAGTGACACCCCATCAAAGTCTCCCAAAGGGTATATTTTAGTGCGAGGGGAGAGCTAGAAGAGAGTCTCACTTCATAGACTCTCTCTCTCTCCCCTCTATCAAACATTGGTTACTGGCTGGTTGTTATTATTGTTACAGGAGGAGACCTCATAGTTACTCACTACTGGCCCTCCTAGATGAAGACTAGTATAGGTATTTTCTCTAACTTCTCTCACATTTCTTTACTTTACTTTTTCCCATCTAATTTGGTAAATAAACTTCTGACCTGAGATATAACAACTTTGGCCATCATGTTATTTCATGTAATTTAAGTCCAACCACTAAATTTAACCTTTACAAGTCTCATATGTAATAAGATTACTCTGCATAGGTAGCAGAGGATGTCATGTATGGCTCAAAGGAAGGCAAGAATAGATATAGTGTCTTCTCAACACATCCTTCTCTAAGGGCTTTAAGCCCTTCCAAAAAAAAAAATTGGCCTCTCCCTTCTTAGAGAGAAGGTTTTTCTCTCTATGTTTGCTCCCTTAAATATTGTTAGTCTAGTCCAGTGATTCCCAAAGTAGGCACCACTGCCCCCTGGTGGGTGCTGCAGCAATCCAGGGTGGGGCAGTGATGGCCACAGGTGCATTCGGAGGCGGTGAATAACTGTAAGGGGGTTGGTAATAGTATGTGACAGGGGGCACTAAGTAATATTATTTTTGGAAAGGGGGCAGTAGGTCAAAAAAGTTTGGGAACCACAGGTCTAGTCTAAGGGTTCAAGCTAAACACCTGATTGCTGTTTGTTAATAGGGAAAGAATAGAAGTCAGTTCTACAATTAATACATACAGCAAATAGGAAAGAAACCCATATATCCAAGTCAATAGAAAAATAAGTAAGAGATGGTATATATATGATAATATGTAGAGAGAGAGAGAGAGAGAGAGAGAGAGAGAGAGAGAGAGAGAGAGAGAAAGAGAGAGAGAGAGAGAGAGAGAATATATACCAGATCATACAGATTGAAAGAGCTCCTCCATTGGGAAGGAAGATAACTCAGTTCAACCAAAAGAGAGAGTCCCAGATTTGTCCCCAAAGGAGAAAATTCCTTGAAGTATCTATTTATAATAAGTTAAGAATGAGGGCATGATCCAAGTTCTATATGTTGTCTTCTTCCCAGAGTTTTCACTCCCTTTATGACCCTAGAGAAGTTGAAATCCCACTGGTTGAATTTCTTTCTCCATTCAGGAGGGAAGAGCCCTAAAGAGACTGTAGTGCACAGAGACTCCTGTCTGAGTGAGTATTAATGGTAGATGGGTGGGTATCTAGACTCCCCCTTTGTTAGCTTTCAATGGGCCAAATCAGCTATTTACTCACCCCCACCCCAGGGAAGACCTATGAGGGAATAAACTCAGTGAGCTTCCCAAACTAGCAAAGCTACAATGGGGATGTTGAAGGAAGGTGTTGAGGTTCAGTTGTGACCCTAATGGATGGGATCCCACCTTTGGAGCCAGCCCTGTTGAGACAAGCCTCCCCCACCTCCTAAGTACAAGTAGCTACACCCCTCAAGATGGAGTCTTCCACTGACCCCCAAGGTCAGTTACCTCCCCCCTCAATGTAACTGTTCCAGACTCTAAGTATCAACCATCAGGGATTTAATAAAGGATAAATCAAATTCAGGGTACAGAGGGAAGAGGTATATGGGAATCCAGGAAGGAGGGAAAGGATGAACTTCTCTACCAACTAAGTCTTCTCCCCAAGAGAGCAGCTTTAGATTTCTTCAGTGGCTTAGTCACAGTAGCTAACTCTCTCTCCCCCCTACAGTCTCCTATCAAATATTTCTAACTAATATAAAAAGGAAGTAACAGGATCAATGGATTCAGGCAGGATCAGAGAAGGGACCCCGCTTCCCTCAAGCCCACACCCCTCAAGGAGTTCAGACTCTCTGGCAAAATGGGAGAATTGCTGATCAATGTTTTCTCTGTTGGTATTTGTGGTCTACCAATAGTCATACATAAAAGCACAGAGGAAGCCAATTCACTCAGGATTCACCCCGCCAGCCCAACTTCCCAACCAAAGAAAGAAACCCCCCCAGCTCCTTGTCCTGACAAGAGAGAAGTGACAGTTGAAGACCTTCAGAATTCTCCTCCAAACTCCTCTTGCTGTTGGCCCCTCCCAAACGGAAGTCTCTCAGAGTTCCATGGGGTCGATTTCCATTCCCCTTCCAAGATGTGTGCTTAGTTATCCTTGATTTACCCCAATTCCACACTTACACTCCAGAGCTGAAAGATCAAGAATCCATATCTTTCTCTCACCCACTCTTTCCAGTTATGCAAGCTGAGAGGCATTGATATCCACCAATAAGGAGGTATAAGGATTAAAAATTAAAGGTTGTACTAAATGTATAAAAATATGGTCACTGAAAATATATTACTCAAGTCAGGATAACTTTTTATGGTAGTTTATTTACAAAAGAAGAAAGAGGGGCAGCTGGGTAGTTCAGTGGATTGAGAGCCAGACCTAGAGATGGGAGGTCCTAGGTTCAAATCTGACCTCAGACAATTCTCAGCTGTGTGACCCTGGGCAAGTCACTTGACCCCCATTGCCTACCCTTACCACTCTTCTGCCTTAGAGCCAATACACAGTATTGACCCCAAGACAGAAGGTAAGAGTTTAAAAAGAAATACAAAAGAAGAAAGAGTGAAAGTAAGGAAATAAGAGAGAGAATAGATTATCAGTCCAAACCAGACAGGGCTTCTGAGGCCCAGCAAAGGGGGGCCAGAGGTAAATTAAATAAAGGTTCTAACCAAGAGGCCTCTTCCAAGACAAGGGGCCTCTCCAGAGGCTAGTACCTTCAGAAAAGCCAGGAAAAAGAGTTAACCTTTTTCACTCACCCACATGGTAGTTCTAAGGGAGAGATTCAAGAACGGTCTCACCAAATTTCAGTCTCACGTCCAAATTTCAGAGTCAGAAGATCCTTCTGAACTCCTTAGAATTCACTTCACAGGAAGTTGTCACTACTTTTAAAGATGCTTTTTTGCATTCTGTGCATTCCTTCCACTTTTCGTGGACCGGTTGTAACTTTAGCTTTTCTTAGGACTGCCCAGTAGGGCAGTCAGTTGTTTCTGATTCATCACTCACTATAGGATACGTGGGTCACAGAACTCCCCATACTTAAGCATAAGTGGGGGTATATACAATTCTGGTGATTAAATCTAAAAGTGGGTGATGGGAGAGTTAATCCATCTTCATAGAAGGAGTCTCCAATGGGCTTGGGGCTCAAGTTACATATGAATAAGTGATTCAAATGTATAAGAACAAAAGTCATTCCCCAAGACAAATGGTTAGAGAATATGAACAGAATAATTTTCTTTTTTTATCTTAAACTTTTTATTTAATTAATTAATTTAGAACATTTTTTCATGGTTATAGGATTCATGTTCTATCCCTTCCCTCCTCCCACCCACTCCCATAGCCTATGCACATTTCCACTGGGTTTTACATGTGTCATTGATCAAGACCTATTTCCATATTATTGATATTTGCATTAGGGTGTTCATTTTGAGTCAATATCCCTAATTATATTCCCATCCTCCCATGTGATCAGGCAGTTGTTCTGTGTTTCTACACCCACAGTTCTTCCTCTGAATGTGGATAAGTGTTCTTTCTCATAGTTCCCTCATAATTGTCTTAAATCATTGCATTGTTGCTAATAGAGAAGTCCATTACATTCAGTTGTACCACAGTGTATCCGTCTCTGTGTATAATGTTCTCCTTGTTCTGCTCTTTTCACTCTGCATCAATTCCTAGAGGTCATTCCAGTTCACATGGAATTCCTTTGAGCACAATAGTATTCCATCACCAACAGATACCACAATTTGTTCAGCCATTTCCCAATCGAAGGATATTCCCTCATTTTCCAATTTTTTGCCACCACAAATAGCACAGCTATAAATATTTTTGTACAAATCTTTTTCCTTACGATCTCTTTGGGATATACCCAGAAGTGGTATAGCTGGATCAAAGGGCAGTCTTTTAGTGCTCTTTGGGCATAGTTCCAAATTGCCATCCAGAACGGTTGGATCAATTCACAACTCCACCAACAATGCATTAATGTCCCAATTTTGCCACATCCCCTCCAACATTTACTACTTTGCTGTCATTTTAGCCAATCTGCTAGGTGTGAGGCGGTACCTCAGAGTTGTTTTGATTTGTATTTCTCTAATTATTAGAGATTTAGAGGACTTTTTCATGTGCTTATTGATAGTTTTGATGTCTTTATCTGAAAATTGCCTATTCATGTCCCTTGCCCATTTATCAATTGGAGAATGAACAGAATAATTTTCAAAGAAACCAAGTTGTCAATAACCATATTCTTAGGGACAGCTAGGTGGTGCAGTGGATAAAGTACTGGCCCTGGAGTCAGAAAGATTTATCTTCCCAAGTTCAAGTCCTTTGTCATATCATTATTAGTTAGGTGACCCTGGATAAGTCTGTTAATCATGTTTGTGTCAATAGCCATATTTTTAAAGTTTCTAAATAACTTAAAAGTATAGAAAAATACAAATAAAAGGGAGGGAGGGAGGGAGGGAGAGAGAGAGAGAGGGTTTGGAAAGGGTTTTTAGACTAGAGTAAATAGTATTTCTTATTATTTCTAGTTGAACTAAAAAATAAATTTCTAATATGTTTTTATATTGTATACATAGAAATGCTCATTTTATTTATCTAACTTTGGAGTAACAAGGATTTTTTTTAATATAACTATCACAATTTGGAAGTTTTTTAAATGTCAGAAATAGCCATGACCATTTAATTTACTTGTGAAGTAGAGACAGGTGACTGCCACTGGATTAGAATGGAAATCCATTTGTCAACCTTATAGTAAACATTATAGAGAATGATGAAAGACTCTAAGCATATCACCTCACAAAACATCTAAAAACAATTGACCAGTGGCAAAATTGAGACATTAATGCACTGCTGGTGGAGTTGTGAATTGATCCAACCATTCTGGATGGCAATTTGGAACTATGCTGAAAGGGCTTTAAAAGACTATCTGCCTTTTGATCCGGCCATAGCACTGCTTGGCTTATACCCCAAAGAGATAATAAGGAAAAAAGATGTGTATACAAATATTTATAGCCGCACTCTTTGTGGTGGCAAAAAATTGGAAAATGAGGGAATGTCCTTCGATTGGGAAATGGCTGAACAAATTGTGGTATCTGTTGGTGATATGATCTATTGTGCTCAAAGGAATTCCATGAGAACTGGAATGACCTCTAGGAATTGATACAGAATGAAAGGAGCAGATCCAGGAGAGCACTGTACAGTGTAATAATTAGATTAAGTCTATACTGCCCATCTTTAGATTTAATCACCAAAGGTGAGAACACCTCCAATTCTGGGAGGTCCATAACCCACATGTGCTAGAGTGGATGATGAATCAGAATCAACTAACTGCCCCCTAGGCGGTCCTATGAGAAGCATCTATTGTGATTGGACACGCAAATTAGGGAGGAGGCACAGGAAGTGACTCATAAGTGACCCCTTTAATGGGAGAAGGTCCTTTGCTGGAGAGGGCTGCTGGTGAAGAGGGCGGCTGATGAAGCTCTTCTGGTCCATGGAGGAGTGCTGGCTGGAACACTGAGACCTTGGTGAGACTTTCAATATCTTCTTTAGAAGTCCACATAGTGAGTTTAAAGACTAAATCTTCTTGAACTTCTCTTAAGGAACTTCCCTTTAATAGACCTCCGAGCCCTCTGGCCCTCTGACTCTTGGCTGAGGGTTAATTAGATCTACCTGGATTAATTAGAGGATCATAGTAATTTACCTATTGTGTTAGATTCTTATTTCCTTATTTTCTCTCTCTCTTCTCAATTGTAAATGTTACAATTAAAAATGATAAAGACTGATATAAATATAGAAATTAGTATTTTAATTAAAGCCATGCTGATAGAGTTAAAATCATTAGACCACACGCTGGTAAGAATTCAAAACTTCCGCCTCAGCCATTATTGTTACCTCTTGTCTCTTCCTGCGCCTGCTAGCCAAGAGAGCTTCCTTTTGGATTCTCCTCCCATTTAAAATGTCCTCTGCCTGGTGACGCAGGTGTCCCCACGCCCAAAGAACCGGAAATGGAAACCCATTGGACCACGGGAAATGTAGTTTGATAGTTCCCACGTGTCCATAGAAAATATATATATACTTTTAAATGGCATTTCCCAAATTTCAATTAACATAAATAAACTTTCATAAAATCAATTTTGACTTGAGATTATTCTTAATTGAAGATTGATAATTGTTCAATCTTCTGGCGATAATCTTTTAATATATTTGACCAAAAAACCCTTTTTCCCCCTTACAACAGAAACTGATACACTGTGATACAATTGAACATAATGGTCTTCTCTACTAGCAGCAATGCAAGAATCCAGAGCAAAGCTGAGGGACTTATGAGAAAGAAAACTAGCCACATTCAGAGGAAGAACTGTGGGAGTAGAAACACAGAAGAAAAACAACTGCTTGATCACATGGGCTGATGGGGATGTTATTGGGGATGTAGACACTAAACAATAACTCTAGTCCAACTATCAATAATATGGAATTAGGTCTGAATCAATGATACATGTAAAATCCAGTGGAATTGTGCATCAGCTATGGGGGGGGGATGTGAGGGGGTTTGGGGGAGAGGGAAAGAACATGAAACATGTAAATATGGGAAAATATTCAAAATTAAAATTAAAAAATAATAAAAATATAAAAACAATTGACCAGATAACAAAAAATCTTTTGGAGAATGGTGTGAGAACCAGCTAAACCAGACTATCAGAGGAGCATTTAAGTTGAAACCTCAATAAAGCCAATAAACACATGCCAAATGTAATGGCTCATCAGGTTTTAAAAGGCAATATGGTATAGAACAATGGTTGTTTGTAACCCATCTCTTTACACTCTTAAAAATTATTTAAGATCCTAAAGAATTTTTGTTTATGTAAGTTAAATCTATCAATATTTACTATATTCAAAGTTAAAACTGATAAAATTTTAAAACATTTATAAATTAAAAATAATAAATTAATTCTATGTTAGCGTAGAATTAAGAAAAATTGTGCTTTTAAATTTTAGTAAGAAGACTGGCATTGATTTACATATTTTTGCAATCTCTTTAATATCTGGCTTGATAGAAGATAGCTGGATTTTCACATCTGCTTCTCTATTTAATCTGTTATAACATTGTTTTAGTTGAAGTATATGAAGAAAATCCAGCCTCACATAGATATGTAGTTAGTAAAGAGGGTAGTATTTTAATACACAAATAAAAGCATAGTATTATTATAGCTTTAATATCTCAGATTCCTGATAAAGTTTCATGAACTCATATGGGCATCATGGACCACACTTTGGGAAATGAGGCCTATGGCAAAGATATTTGCTATAAAATTTTTCTACATTTTATTGTTTATTTCCCTTCTAATCATGGTTTCATTGGTTTAGTTTTGTACAAAACATTTTAAATTTGATGTAATCAAAATTATCCATTTCATTTTTCATTATGTTCTTTCTCTATGTCTTATTTGGTCATAAATTCTTCTTTTACCCATTAAGTCTGACAGGTAAACTTTTCCATGTTCTCCTAATTTGTTTATGGTATTACCCTTTTTTTCTAGCTCAAGTATCTATTGACTTTATTCTGCTATATGGTGTGAGATGTTGGTCTATGCCTAGTTTCTGTCTTATTTTCCAGTTTTCCCAGCAGTTTTTCTCAAATTGTGAGTTCTTCCCACAATAGCTTGGATCTTTGGGTTTATTGATCATCATTAACTAACTAAATTATCATTTTGTTGATTTCCTACCCTATTCCATTGGTCTACTACTTCTTAGTACCAGATTGTTTTGATGATCACAACTTTATAATATAGTTTGAGTTCCAGGACCACTAGACTCCCTTCCATCATGTTTTGTTTTTTTTTTATTAATTTCCTTGATATCCTTAACCTTTGTTCTTCCAGATGAATTTTGTTATTATTTTTTCTAGTTCCAGGAAATAATTTTTGAATAGTTCGGTATGGCACTGAATAGATAAATTCATTTAGATAGGATTGTCATTTTTATTATATTGGCTCAACCTATCTAAGAGCAATTAATATTTTTCCAATTGTTTAGGTCAAATACAGTCTAGTTTTCCTAATTTCATTTTGCTTTGGTTCATAAAAATTGTGCCATGTTTCTCTCAACTCCTTATATTTGTAATTTTTTAATATACAATGTTATTCCATTACATTCATATACTATAGCTTATTCCACCATTCTTCAGACTTATAAGCATCCACTTTGTCTCTAATTCATTAGTCTCTAACTAATGAAATTATTTTAGAAAAGTGTACGTAGAGATTCCAAAATATTCTCTGTTCTTAAGGCCTATCCCCTTGACGCCAATATTTTCTGGGGTTGCCCTATGGCTACATCATGAATTTGTGCTTTTGGAAATATTGAGGTCCTTGAACTACATTTCTCATGAGCCCACTGGCTTCCTGTTATTATGTAATGACATAGATAGAGGGATAAAACTGAGGGGCTGGCATTTCACTTCTCTCTTTGCTATCTCTCTCAGCATGGTGAGAGCTGGGAACAGCGGGGCTTTTGAATTGCCTAAGCTAGCATGGCACATGGCTTTATTTTCTAGTGGTTACTAATAAACCTTATAAAAACCATAATATTTTTAAAGTTAGCATTTTATATTAATTTTATTATTTTTTAATTTCAATATTTTTAGAAGAACAAAAATTGCAAGTGACTCAAAGGACAAGTAGAGAAATATGTTGGGCATGTCCCTACCATAATACCAATGTTGACATACAAGAATGAAGTAATAAAATAGATATAATCAGGGATATGGATGACAGGAAAGGGAGATAAGCTGGTTTTGTATAGAGAAAAGATAAGCAATAACCCAAGTACTCCTGCTGGTTGTGTGAGTTCTCTGGATAGTATTTAGGGGAAACAAAAAGCAGAATACAAAAAGAAAGAGTGTGGATGAATTTAACCAGTTCCTACAGAGAAAGTAACCAAATCAATGGTGTCTTTCCATTTATGTTGTTCATTCATCCAATCCTATCTGATTCTTCATGACCCCTTAGATCATAGCAGGCCATGTCCTTCTTTCCTCCACTATTTCTCAAAGTCTGTTCAACATGAAACCATCTATCCATCTCAACCTCTGCAGTCCTCTTTTCCTTTTGCCTTCAATCTTTTCCAATATTCATTTTCTAATGAGTTCTGTTTTCTCATCATGTGGCCAAAGTATTTCAACTTCACTGCAGTATTTGACCTTCCTTCCAGGGAATAGTCTGAATTGATTTCTTTAAGTACAGATTGATTTGAGCTCCTTGCTGTCCAAGGGACTCTCAAAAGTCTTCTCTACAACTACAATTCAAAAGCATCGATTCTGCAGAGTAGTCTTCCTTATAGTCCAACTCTTTTTTTAATGCAAAGATCTCAATTACATGCAATAACAATTTTCAACATACATTTCCCAAAATTGTAATATCCAGATTGTCTCCCTCTCTCCCTTCCCTTCCCCCATTTGGAGATGGTAAACAATCTGATCTGGGTTATGCACATATTACCATGTAAAACATTATAGTTCAACTCTTGAAGTCATACATTGTTTCTGAGAAAAACATAGCTTTAATTATACAGACCTTTGTTGGCAAGGTAATATCTCTGCTTTTTAATATGCTGTCCAGATTTGCCACAGCTTTCCAAAGAAAAAGTGTCATTTAATTTCATGGCTACAGTTACAGTCTGCACTTATCTCTGAGTCCAAGAATATATAATCTGACATTGCTTCTATTGCTTTTTCTGTTTATCAGGAAGTGATGGGACCAGTTGCCAAGATCTTAATTTTTTTATACCAATTTTCACCCTTATTAAAAGGCTTGCAAAAGATGATGTTTTTCAGGAAATGTACCTTTATGTTTATTAGGCAGTGCATATAGTATCAACACAAAGTTTTATCTATCTATGTATGTACACATATTTAAAATGATTTTTTAGAGCACTTCTCTAGTTAAATGGGGGCTAGGAGGCGGAGATTTAGGAGGAAATACAAATATAATTGGGACAGACACATGTACAGAGTGCTTTTGACAGTGTCTCCCCACGTCAAAGAGGCTGGAAGCCTGCTCTAGGGACAGGACAGGTAATCTAAATGCTTTAGGAAAACACTGGAGCACATGTAGACTTTTGTAACTGGTTCTATTTGACTAATTACTTGCCATAGAATCATTCTCTTTGTCCACTCTCTATTGGCTTTATTTCAGTGGAGGCTGCTATCCACAATATTCTAAGGAGAGAGGTCTTGGCCTCTGGGGTCTACTTGTGGCCTTGGTTATTTTGTCTCTCTCTTCATTATTTTCCATTTTAGGTGAAGGAGATTAATTTGGAGGCTTTGTCCTTGTGAGTTTAGAAAGTTCAGAAGAGCAAGATTCTCCAAGATTCCAGTAGTCTGGAACCATGCTTGGTCTTGAAGCCAGGCTAGCACTGATGTCATGAGGGGCACGGTGTAACCTTTGGGACCTAGCCCAGAGGCAGCTGAGACAACTCCCTGAATATCTGGATATGAGCTTGGCGGAACCAATATTATATAGAAATTAAGTGTGAACCTCCTTTCCTCCCCAGAGTAAATAGGGGAGAATGTACCCACAAGCATCAAAAAATGTTTTCACTTTTGTTCTTACTCTATTTTTTCTTTTTTTTATTTTGTTCTTACTTTATCCTTTGTAAAAGCTAATTTATCTATAATATGTATGTGTGTATGTGTATATATATATATATTTTTTTTTTTTCATCCTTACATTTCCTCCCATTTCTAGGCCTGGCTCTCTATCTACTGAGCCACTTAGTTGCCCCTTAAAGCTAATTGATATTAAATGGTTAAATGGAAAGAGTACTAGCTGCTGGCATCTAACTTTGTGAAAGGAACAGTTATTAGAATTTCAAGCTCTAGAAAAGAGACTCCTTAAATCCCTCAGGGTACCCCTAGAACCCTGAGGGGCAGTTATATCAGCTTAGCTCTAGAGTCGTGAATCAGAGCACACTTTCTACGCAAAGATAACAAAAAAAAAAAAAAAAGATCCTTGACCTCCAAGAGATTTCTAAATTGTAGGAAAAAAAGAATACATAAGCAAATAATTATAAGACAACTAGAGTAAGGGACATAGTTACCAGAAGTGCTTTATAAATGAAGCTGAAGTTGATTTAGCCTATGGGGACCATCCCAGGGAGCACCTCTAGAAGCTTCTAGGGACTTCAGGGACACACTGATTCAGTGGTTGGGCCTTTCTGGCATGATGAACTTCCTGAATGATTTAGGTCATGATTAGGGTCAGACTGGTTGCTCTGGTATGGTGCAGAAAACCCTGAATGGTTGGTTCCTTGGTCCTTCCCCACCCCGTGACAGTGGGATAAAAGTGAAGCAAGAAGACACATGATTTTCAAGGAGAGGGCCCTCTGTTTCTTCAGTCTTCTCTCTGGCATCAGGTAACTCCAAGGTTTCCAGGGATGGAAGGGAAAATTGGATGGCCCTTCCCCATCCTGAAATCCTAACTCCTACTATAGTGAATAGTCTATTAGGCCAGCTTGTACTTGAGTTCCTGGTTTCCCTTTATTTTTTTTTTAAATATATATTTCCTTTCCTGAATGATTGACAAAGTATCAGACTCAAAGTGGATCCATCCAGGGTTCAATGATATCTTATGAGTTTGATAAATCCAGAGGTCCTTGTCCATCGAGAAAAGAGTTGCCTGGAGACAAGGGGAATTTCCTCATCAGTAATAATCACTTGAAAGAGGAAGAAACAAAACTCCTGGGCCTCTCTGGCCAGAAATTATGGACTTCTGAATTAACAGGGCTGAAGTGAATGTAAAATGCTTCCTCAGCAGGCCTGCAAATTGCCTTGTGCTCTGTTGAGATTTAATTTAGTTAATCAACACCCTCCTTACATCCCCTCCGTTATAAGAGTAGTTATAAATTAAGTTACTGAATCCTGTTTTTAGTCCTTATTGGATCCCACAGCAATGCTTTCTGTGAGGCTTATGTTTCTTTTAAGGATAAGAAACAAACAGTTGTCCCAGATTTGGTTTATATTTTACTTTGAGTAACTTTCTACTCTCTCCTTCTGGAGACAGCTGGGCATGAGCCACAATCTAATCTTTTAGTAATTGGAGGTGGGGGAGGGATGTGTTCAGGCACCATTTGGGGCTCTTAAAGCAGAAAACATTGAGAAAAGAGTTTAAATATTCTCTTCTTTTTCATTAGAGGCCAGATACTCCAGGATTGAAACTGGTGCCTGGGTTCAAGGAAAAGAGAGGACTCCTTGGGGAGGGGAAGGACTGAAGGAATACAAGGCTGGACAATTCCTCTGCAAGGTTAGATCAGAGGAGGAAAGACGAGTGTATTAGGGAAATCAGTAATGATTTAATGGCTGGACTAAGGAAGCCTTTGTAGCATTAGTAGGTCTTGGAGGGCAGGTAGCATTCAACAAGTAATGATGGGATGAATTCGTTCCTGGCTTTAAGATATTGGAAAAAACGACTAGGCCACCAGACCACAGTAACGTTTACAATAATTTTAGATTATAGGGACTAGAGTAGTTTGAAATAGGAAGAAATGGGAGGGTGATCCTAAAATGAAGCTAAGGAGTTTGGATTTTATTTCAGGCATTTAAAGGTTCTGAGCAGAAAGCATTATCACCACCTTATGCATAAGGTATAGGTAATACTGTAAAACATGGGTGGGCGGTGGGAGAGCTACTGCAAAAGACCTTGAAAGAATTAATAAGGGAGTAATTGCAAATGTAGAATGGCATCATTTTCGCGGGGATTTATTGCATAGGAAGATTTATGTTTCTCTCCCATTCCCTCCATCCTATGGGGGGGAAACAATACGCAGTTAAATTGCCATTTTTAAAGCATGAGATTATCATCCCACCATTCCACCTTTCCCATTTTCTTTCATTTTTTTTTATTTAAATTTTACCAGTAACTGACTAGAATGGGCAATTCTGTGCTATATCATCAAGTAGGCAATCCAAAGATAGAGTTTCTCAGTGAGGGGATGTAGCTCAGTGGTAGAGCGCATGCTTTGCATGTATGAGGCCCCGGGTTCGATCCCCGGCATCTCCACATGTAACATTTTTTTTCTCTCTTCTAATTGCAAACTAATAAAATAATCCACCAACATAGAAATAAAAGTGTACATTGTACTTAAAGAATGGAGGAAAGCAGAGAACGAACCCTCATACTGCAGGTGAGTGCTTACTATTGCCCCCTTATCCCGACGCTATGGCGTCTTCAGCAACCCAACTTCCAGCAGAGGGCCCTCCCAGGAACCGCCTGGGCACTTAACATGCGCGGAGTAGCTTTGTTTGCGCGAAGCCCCTCCCCCGAGTTTAACCTTACATTCCTCGTGTGTTTCCTTCTCCCTCCCCCTCCCGTCCTACCCTGCGCCTGCGTCTTCGTGCTCGGCCTAGGATGAACTTCGTTGGGCTTGGGGCCGCGTCTGGTCGGGACTGTGGTCCGTCCCCCACTGCGGTCACGCCGACCTCCAGAAGGGGACGTGAGGCGCTTACTGGTTGCTCTGACCTGATGAGAATTGATTTTGTGGTCTCCCCTTGAAGCCAGAGCACTAGAGGAGACCGTCCTACAGAGAGGAGAAAAATAGAAGGGAAAGACTGAGAGGCTAAGGAGACAGCAGGGCGAGAACAAGTAATTATTAAGAATTGTTCTTAATGAAGGAAAGATATTAAGGGGGCGGGGGGCTGTTTCACAATTGGCAGGGAGTTCCGTCTCCAGAAGGGAGGTGTTTTCCCAGCTAGCTTTTATTCATTTGAAAGAGAAAGAATCAATCGAAATAAGCTTGAGAGAACTTAATACTTTTTGAAAAAAGGAATTGACGAGTCTAGTGTTCAGCTGCCCGGCTAGCTCAGTCGGTAGAGCATGAGACTCTTAATCTCAGGGTCGTGGGTTCGAGCCCCACGTTGGGCGCTAGTATTTTTTTTTCCACGCCTGTATTTTATAGGGGCGAAAGTGCCTTTTAAACTTCCCTACAGGCGCCGATGCAAAGTACATACTCTTGCATCTCTTCAAACTTTGTTGATTTCTGCGGAATGAGAAAGAGTCCCTTCCCCTCTCTTTGCACCCCAGTTATACCATGATTTACCTAGAGTTTTTCCTTGTTTGAGCCACAGCTACTTTTCAAATAACGGAAAGTCGATAAATATTAAGTGACTTGCGGGTCGATGTACACTGTCCTCCTCAAAGGTGTCACCTTGAAGATTCTATAATTTGTTGTCTTACTCTTGTGTATAAAGTCTTGGGCCAGTTCCATCTTCCTCCCCATTATTAATAGTTGTGGGAAAACTTCTCACAGCTGGTTTCCGTAGTGTAGTGGTTATCACGTTCGCCTCACACGCGAAAGGTCCCCGGTTCGAAACCGGGCGGAAACAGCAAGGTATGACTGCTTTTCTTCATCACAGTGTAACCTCCCTTCTGCTTTTCTTCTACCCTATACCAGGATATGCCTCTAGTTATTAAATTACCAGTATTTGCCATTCTAATCTAATAGGTCACCCCCAAATTGGATTTACTTTCCCACTTGGTGTTGATTCCTTTAGTCATTTTTTTACACAGTAAGTATGTCATCATTTTATATCGCATCTTTTAAAAGTCTTTGTATTTTAATTTTCTATCCTTTCCAAGATTTATCTGGATCTGCTCTTTTCAGAGGAAACCTCATTTCAAAATCATAAGTTTTCTCTCCACACTCCACTATTTTCAACTTCCTGAACCTTAAAAAGTCAATTATTTCCTCTAGGATTTCTGAAAAAAAAAAAGTTTCTGAATTATCATGAAAAAGGCCACGATTTTTAATAGAATTACATCACCATTTATATAATATTATTCCACTCCTCCCTCCCCATCTACTTAAGGTTTTCCGTATCCCTTATGAACTCCAATTTTCTTCTCCAACTTTGCATGGTTCCTTTCAAAGTAACTGCTTGGAAAATGAAAAGGTTTCAGCTTCTTTTTCTTCACCCCTCAACACTCAATCCTGTGGGGATTGTTGAGAACTAAAATTTGTTTTAAGTCACTTAACCATAAGCCCTCAAAGAGGAACACTGCCTTAACCCGGAATTTTTTGTAGAGGAAGACCCTGTAGGGGCAGGACATTTAGGATGCGACCTAGGAGGTAGGTGACATACCGTGGAAAACCTACTATTCAGCTGGAAAAATGAGGATAAAAGATGCAGCTACCAAAAGGGAAGAACCTTGATGTATATAACCTTGAAAATCATTGATTGCTAAAGGAAGTTAGGTTTAAGAGTTCACCTGGCACCCACAAAGGGTAAGAGGAACACAGCAGAATAGAACTATTAGTGGCCTCTAGATTTCCATGCCCTGCAGTAAAATCTCCTTCCTCCTCTCCCTTCAGATGCTATATGGGGCTATATGCGGGCATAGTGCATATGACTTATTGTATGGCCTTTGCAAGTCATCTCATTTCTCTGGTGATAGGATCCTCATCATAAAAATAAAAAAAAATAAAAATAAAAAGAGGTGGGATGGACCAAATGCCCTCTGAGATCTTTTCTAGATTCTAATTTTAAATCCGTGATCCTTATGACCATGTGAAATGGAAATAGTCAATCAACATTGAAGCTATAATTGCCCAGTACAAATATAGTTACTATTCTCAAGGAGCTTGGAATTTAATGGGAGAAACAACATGCAAATGATGTAAAAATTGGGGGGAGGGGGGCATGTTGTTGAATTGTGTCTGATTTTTCAGGACTCCAAGGACCAAAACATACCAGACCCTTTTTATCTTCCACTAGCTCCAAAAGTCTACCCAAGTTCCCATTTATTGCTTCTGTCGACATGGAATCTAGAAACCCCAAACTTGTAGCCTAGTAAGATCTGATGAACCCCAAGTTTTAGGACTAGCTTGTAAATCGGAGATCCCCAAAGCATGTACTTATTCTCTGTTCCTGTGAAATAATGGACGCTAGGGTAAATGACAATCCCAGTAAAGAAGAGCTAGACATATGCTAAATATCCTTTTGTCTTAGGTAGTCTTCCCCATTGTATCAGACCCTTTCCCTGGAAAGACCCACATCAGGCAAAGTCCATGTTTTTTGTTTCCACTGTAGGTAGCCCCTTCCCTTACACCCTAGTCTCTAGCTATGATTCCTTTCCCAAGCTTGATTGTATCTGGTTAATATGGTAATATCAATCATCTTTCCCAGCCCCTGGATCTTCCCAAATGGTATATAGGTTCCCTAAATTCTTTTGTTCCTTAGAGTGGTCATCTAGTACTGTGGCATTCCTAGGGGCCTGGGCCCAGAACACCCAGAGTTCAATCCTCAGACTCTTGTAGGCATGCAGGGCAGCTCTGTGTAGGGTCCTACTAAGCCCTGTGATCCCTGTCCTTAATTAAAGAGTGGCTTTTCTGACTATTTGATAGTTCTGTTTTATTTTCATAGTCAACAATCATATGTGTCAACAAAATATCTTGTTTCCTCTGGAACCCCCTGGGTATAGTTCCATTGATCTGAATGAGAATTTCTGTGTACCTGGCCTCCCTCTCATCTGCCCTTGAATAAATGAAATGCAGTGTGTCCCCAAAATCATCTTGTCAACTATGGTTTTATCTTAATACTGGCTTTTTGGAAAAGAAAAAAGGAAAAGAAATTAGGTAGAAAGGAAAAAAAAAACAGATGAGTTTTGAAAAGGTGTGCAAGTGACTGGGAAGAAAAGAGGAGGGCAAAACAACAGAAATCAAGGATAGGGGTGGCGTCTTGAGATGAGTTTCAGCTTAGCTCTCCCTTTCGAGGCAACTGTGCTCCCCAGCTTTGGTAGCTCTCGGTCTCTCTTGGGCGGGTTCTAACCCCTGGAACCGCTTAGGTTTCTAGGCCTTAGTCAGTTGTAGGACACCAGGTTAGAAAGCAGGCGTCTGCCACACTGCTTCCTGTCTGGAGTCGCCCATCCCAGCTCCTGGGTGATGACTTCGGCCCTCCAGATTCCCTCAAGATAGGATGTCTCTCCTGTCAATCTCTGTCCTTGCGGTTAACCCCTTGGATTCCTGTCCTGGCCAGCTTGGGGGATGGGGGGGGAGGGGGACGGAGGAGGGTTTGCTCAGAGGACCTGAAATGGTGTCGAGAAATTGACTAAACATTACAAAATGTTATCACACAAAGGCAGTCTCTTTGCAGTGTTTCTCTCCCATGTTTCTCTTTTTCCAAAATCCAAAAAGCCCTGTTTCTCCCCAACTGGGGCTCGACGTCTATGTGGGAACATCTGTCTGCATAGGTGTGTGGCGGCCAGGGTCCATTTATCTCTCAGAAGACCCGTGTCTGTCCTTTGGCTATCATCTTCAAGCTTTACCTGGGCAGTCAAAAAGCGTTAACGGTACTCCTACTATGTGTCAGAAACTGTGCTAAGGGCAGAGGACACTTTAGAAAAAGGGGGGAAAGACCGTCCCTGCCCTAAGGGAGTTCTCAAGTCTAACTACACGCAGATATTGCTATGGACATTTTGAGAATTTTACTTCCCGGGACCGTCTGCCTTTTTGGTCATTTCTGGATCTTCTAGCTTTGCCCTCCATCTCATCATCTCTTGTTTTATTTTTTTAATTCCATTGGATCCCCAGGCTGCTTTTGCTCTGCTCGTTTTGCCTCGCCAACCTCTCCATCCAAAAGAAACATACGGTTTTTTTGTTTTGTTTTGTCACGCTGAAGACTTCCTGCTTTGTAGGGGTCGCTGTGACATTTAGTCTCTGCTCACAGCGATGCAAGACTTCTTTCTTTACGCCTCTCCTGATTCACCAATCGAAGCCGAACCTGGCTCTGTATTAGTTGAATAGGTTTCAAGAGCGCCTGTTAATCGTAGTGTCAGGATGGCCGAGTGGTCTAAGGCGCCAGACTCAAGGTTCTACCTTCCCAGCTTGGGTATTCTGGTCTCCGTATGGAGGCGTGGGTTCAAATCCCACTTCTGACACATCCCTTTTTAAATAATTTTTCACTCAAATTTACGTTTATAAGAAACAATTTTAGTTAAAAATGTTTTTGTTGAGGTTTTTTTTTTTTTACCATTTATAACATCATTTTTTAGGAGAGATGTTAATTTTTTTTCTTATTTTTCTCCCAAACCTGTCTGTACTGAACGGTACAAGCTTCTTTTTTGTTTAAAATCCTTCCATCAGTTTAAGGCACTGACAACCTGAACTGGATCCACTCCACAAACCTTAAAAAAAAAAAATGCTAAGGGTTTTACTGATGTCTCTTGTTTTTTACAGCATTATAGTTTCCTCCAGTAGCTCTCCTCCTCCCCATCCCATATGACAAATAGTATTTTCAGATAAATCTTCCTACTAAGACCTAATAATGTACCATCTTTTCTGTCTGTATTGACATCTGTAATATGTGCAAAGCACTTTGCAAACCTTAAAAGAGAGTTTAATCAGCTATTATTAGTATTAATATTAGTTAATTTGCAGTGGCCAGTTTCTTCATTCTGGAGGCCACTTGGCAAGATAGAGCTGGACACATATTTAAAAGGATTTAACTTGCATAGACTCCATTGTGGAATACTTTAATTCAGAAATATCTCCTAGAAGAAGCTGAGAATAATGTCTTCATCAGTTGTAAGTGACTAGACAACTGGTTCATAGATTTAAAATCTTTCTGTGCCTTTTAGTACAGCTCCTTCCATTTGCCAATAAGAAATGAGCCCTGGAGAGATAATTACTACTCTGTGCCTAGAACCTTTGCTAGGCCCTGGACTTGCCCAGAGCTTTCCAAATAGTAAACGGCATAGAGGAAATTTAGGTTTAGTGTTCTTGCCTGAAATCCTGCACTCATCTCCCAAGGCTGCCCTGACATTTTTCTTTTTTATATTATCTTCAACTCTTAGTAAAATGCCTCAAACAAAGTAGACCTATATTAATAAAAGTTTGTTGCATTTAAATTTGTTGGAAGAGGGGGCAGAAGCATTTTCCCCTTCTTAGTGTGTCATGAACTCTCTTGAGGGGACCTTTAATTTCTTAATCAGTAAACTGGGATAATATTATATAAGAGGTGGAGATGGTGCTGCTTCCATCTCACAAAGTTGAGTTGAAAGGGGAGAGTTCTTCTAAAGCCTTAAAATATTATTAAAATATTCATTAGTCAGTCAGTCAATAAACATTTATTAAGTACCTATTAGATGCCAGATACTATGCTACATAATAGAGATATAAATAAAGATTAAGATGATTTTTATTATTGACTCCAGCCTGATCACTCCATTACTCTTCATTGTGTAAATTTTTGTGAACAAAGCTGCGCAAGCTTCTTAAAACTTTCTCCTGCCTTTTTATACACATTTTAAGAGTCATCCAGGGGCTTGACATTGTGGAAGCATATTTTAGTTTCTCTAGAAATTAACAAATTCTAATCCTCCAACCTAAAATCTTTTCCTTCTTAGGACAAAAGCTAAGGCTTTTGCCTTCCAATACACTTGAAGTGTTTGGCTGACCACAGTCCACCAAGGGTCAGTGTCTTCTTTTGTATTGGAGGATAAGGAATTGCTTACAAAATTCTTTTCTGTCTAAGGAGAGTGGTCTAGGAAGGAACTGAATGTTGACTGTTCAGAAATATTAACCCCTCCCCCAAAATGTATTTTGACATATAATAGAACTTTTCCTTCAAGATCTCTACAAATATTATTTAAAATTAACTTCAGGCAAAGAATCATGTCTGAAGACATGAGGAATTATATCAGCTCAGACATCTCAAGCTAGAAATGTCTGAATATAAATTCAGTAAAAATTATTTCTGTAAGACCTGAGTCTGAAACACAGAGAATATTATTAGTACTCATTTTTTTTTTCTAAAGAAGCACATGTACTTACCATCAAAACTAGGCAGGGCTCAAAAGAGATGAATACAGGATTTATAGTCTTATTAAGATTGCTCTTGCAATTCTTCATGGCAAGGACACAAAGAGACTAGCAAGGCCCTGATAATAATGTATGCCCCATAAACTGAGCCATAGCACAGAACTATACCCACAAAGCCAGAGTCCACAAGCCACAAGCCAGGTGTCCTGACCAGTAGATCTAGAATTCCTTGGTTACTCCTGTTATACAACCAACCGGAGAAAGTAGAGAAAAGGAATGATAGCAACTTAGTTGGAGTTAAGAGCTCATCATATTTACTAAGTAAAACTTGTTTTTACCAAATTAAAAATCTTTAACATCTGAAGCAAATATAACTACTATACTATAGAAGTGGCCTAAAGAAATGTTCTCCCCATTATATCCTATTAATCAAAGACTAGCAAGTTTCCTATCATCTGATATTCTTAGGATTAAAGACAATCATAGAGTCAGAGTACTGAATTTAAAATTAACCTTAAAAATCATCCCAATGCTGTCACACCTATAATAGAAATGGATTCCTTTGGTTTGCATTTTGACTTAGAAAACTACAAATTAACATTATCTATGTTGTATTGCATTTTTATTTATTTTGTTAAACATTTCCCAATTATGTTTTTAATCTGGTTTCACAGTATACAGGAGTTTTACAAGCTGTTTGTAAGCTGTGGACCTAGAGTTTGACATCTCTTATTCCAAAGATGAAGAAGCTGAGGCCTGGAGAGGGTAAGGAAATGGTAGAAATGTTACAAAATCCCATGTCACAAAGAACCAGATTTTCCAGCTTTAAATATATATAGGTAACTAATTTTTAAAAGTGACCTTTGTGAACCCCTCCATTATGGGTCCTGGATGGCCTACTCTACTTCCCAGTAGAGTATAATATTGCCAGTTCTTGTTTTAAGTATCTGTTGATATCTGCTTATAATGTTTTTACATTTTATGCTTTTTTTTATGGTAGAAGACATAAATACCTGTCTTTTAGTTGATTTCTAAAAGAGACCAAATTTATCTCTTTTAGGGGAGACTTTAGATATGAACTATACCTAAGTTTTATTTAAGACTTTTTCCTTGAGACTTTGGGATAGGAGTATAAAGAGCCAAAGAATATGACAACACTAAACTTTAGTTGTCTTGGGCTCCTTGCTAGAGGGAATGTTGCTAAGGTGCTTGGAGAACATTTTCTTATTTCCATGAAAAAACTGGATAATCATAGTTATAGCCACATGGACCTCATGAAATCTTCCCAGTAACTCCAACTAACAAACCAATCCTTTTTTTGATGTTTTACTACCATGATTGTCTGTATCAAATATTTGACACCAGATTATATTTAATTTGGCACATTGTTACATTCTATATTAATTTCATGTGAATTTTTTAATGTGAAATGCTAGTTACAACAAATACTTAATGAATTAAAGACAGAGAGGAATGGGAAAGAATCAAGTGTAATATGATAAGATTACAGGACTATACCTACTGCATGTTGGGATCTAGAGAAGTCTCAATTCCCCACCAAAAAAAGCCCAGTAAAGGAATAAAAATGTATCAGAAAGAACAGTGACAGAAAAAAAAAAATATCAGCTATAAAATCTTTCATCCAGTTCAAGACTACAAAAAAAAGCTTCTAGAATCCTATGGAAGTTCCAGGTGGAAACAAGCCAGAGTAGACAGAAGGCAAAACACAAAACGGGCTGGTCTCACAGCAGAATACAGAACCAAAACAGGGCCTTCAGTCACTCAGGTGTCCCAGATGCAGCAGGCAACAGGGTCTGAGTGTACAACTCAGCATCCAGGTAGAAACAGTCAGACAATTACTGCATAAGGCAAGGCCTAGTCTTAGACAAACTACTTAAGACTAAGCAGAGTTTTACTCACAGGATCTAGGGATTACACACAGGAGAATAAAAGCTGTTTGACTCAAGCAAAAGTCCCTGTGATAGAAATTTAGGCTAGAGATATGAGTAAAAAGAAGAAAATACAAAAAAAAAAAAATGAAGAATTACTTTGGACTGAGAAAAGCCCAAAGGATAAACCTTCCCTTTTGGTAGCTGCATCTTTCATTTTCATTCCTCCAGTAACATAACTAAGAGCCTGGGAGAAAAGAGTATCCTGTCCATGAGGATTAAGAATAGTATCTAGAAGAAATTAAACAAAAGATATTAAATGATAACTAGGGAGGAAAGAATGGCAAAGAGGATAGCTTGGAACAGATTAAGATTAATATCATATCCAAAAATTTAACTGCATGAAAATTAGAACTGGTTAAAGAGAAACTACTTATGAAACAATGGGAAATACTAAAATAAAATTAAAAGACTGGAAGAAAAAAAAGAAAATGTAAGGTATATATTATCCAAAATAACTGGCCAGGGAGATAGGTCAAAGATTTTTTAAACTGGGCAAGTCACTTGACCCCCATTGCCTACCCTTACCACTCTTCTGCCTTGGAGCCAATGCACAGTATTGACTCCAAGATGGAAGGTAAGGGCTTTAAAAAAAAGATTTATTAAACTACCTGGAAATCATAAGAAAATCAAAAGGTAAAGAAAAATAGAAAGAACTGGTCACCTACAGGGGGAAAAACCGCAACATGAAAAAGACTAAGAAACATCAAAACTAAAATCCAGAACTCTAAGGAAAAGAAAAATATTGGGGGGAAAAACTCCAAACAGCAAACCAGTTCAAATTCCAAAAAAACATAGTCAGAATTGCAGTAGATTTGGCAGCTGCCACATTGTAGAAGCAGAAATCTTAGAATGAAAATATTTCAAAAGGCAAAAGATAAACTCTTACAACCAAGGATAAATAAGTCAAAACTAAGTGTTATTCTACAAGGAGAAACAAGTGATATTTATTGAAACAGAGGATTTCCAAACATTCTTGATGAAACAGCCAGAACTGAGTTAACTTATTTTATTTAAAAAAAAAATTTTTTTTCATAGGCGACCAGTCAAATTTAACACTTTAAAATGGAAACTCAAGAAACAAGAGGAACTTTAGTTACACATTTGATTTGATTTGAAAGATACTATCTGACGTCAAGAAATGAAAATGACTGAATTCTCTACCTTTAAGGGTAATAGAGAAAGGTATATAAGACAATTAAGACTTTTGGATTGGTTTTATTCAATTTCTATGGTTTTAGAAGAAGAAAATTAAAAGAATAAGAGGCTCTTCCTGAGGAAAAAAGGAAGAGGGAGGGAAAGGAACTCACTACTAAAGGTAATAGGAGCAACCTGAAGCGTAGTGTCAGGATGGCCGAGTGGTCTAAGGCGCCAGACTCAAGGTTCTACCTTCCCAGCTTGGGCGTTCTGGTCTCCGTATGGAGGCGTGGGTTCAAATCCCACTTCTGACACATCGATTTTTTGGGCGATTAGGTAAATAGGGAGCTGAATCTAGTGATGACAGGAATTTTCCAGAGTTCAAATTTGCTCAGACCTTTGGGTGTGTGACACCAGCCAAATCATATATTGTAACTCGGTTGACCTGATTTTCCCCATTTCTCAAAAGAGTTTGGAGGGAGAAATAGCAAACAACTCCCTATACGCCAGCCTCCCATCCAAAAAGAAAAAAACCAAATAAGCTTACCAAGAAAAACCAATGAACAACAACATTAGATCAAAAGTATACAAATACAGAAGACTGGGGGCCACGGCGTTCCAAGAATCTTGTTTTCATATAAACCGCACAAAGGAACCACTTCCATCCCCATACACACAAAAATGTACAGGGGACGAGGGCTTAAGGTGAGCAGCTTAGGTGAGGGAAGGAATTCTAAATCCAGCATCGGAGCGGGAAGCATAAAATGTCCAGATCTAAATTGCTAAAGACCTTGTGAATTGGATTTCTTCCCTTTCGAGAAGGGAGGGCTGAATCATAGGATCAGGACTGGAAGGAGGAGTTTTCTGCTACAGTGGCTATTGAGGGAGTTTGCAGAAGAGCGGGAGTAAGAGTAGGAGAGAAAAGGATGCAGCCAAAAGCAGCAACAGTAGCAAATGGAGGGGTTTCCCCAGAATTCTGCCTCATAAGCAACTGAAAACAACTTTTTATAGTTTATTGCTTATATTGGCTATTTGTGTCCGACCTATGGTAGAGCCACACTCAGACACGTTGTAAAGGAAAAGGAAGCCAGATTAAAAAAGAGAGAATTTTGCTCTAGCCTAAATCCTTCATGAGCTAATCTAGTGGGCATGATGAGTATGGTCAGAATAGCTAAGACCCAGGTCAAAAGATCCCAGGAGTCCTAGTGCCATTAAATTTAGCAATACAGTTAGAAATTAGTACAGTACTGGGCACATTGTAGGTGCTTAATAAATGTTTATTGACTGATTGGATAACTGACTGAGCTCCTTTACCTGCTATATCCATCATGATCAAGTCAACCCTCCAAAAGATCCCTCCATTCCTATAAAAGTCCTTGTGGCTGTTTTTTAATAGTGTCTGAGGCGTCAAGACCCCGTTTGAGGTTTTCTTGGCAAAGATACCAGCTCATTTTACAAATGAGGAAACTAAGGCAAAAGGGGTTAAGTGCTCAGGGTCACCCTGCTAGTTAATGTCTGAGGCAAGATTTGAACTCAGAAAGATGTCTTTGTGGCTGTTTTCCTACTCAGGTGATGAGAGCTGATGAGGGTGGAACCCAACAATCTAAGCACTTAGTTCTCTGAGTTAACCAAGTCTCAGGGAATGCCAAAAATGAAAGTATTTTTTAAGTGCTTTTTAAAGAAAAATTAGTCCAACCTGTATAAAGGAAAAGGTTAAGATAATTACCATGAAATATTTCTTCTTTTGTTCTACCACACTGTGAACCCTTTAAAATATAGGAACTAGATTTTTCTGGCTAGGTTTTAAGGCCAGAGCTGGTGCATGTTAAGGAATGTTAAATAATAAAATACATTTACATATGTCATTTTCTTCTTTCTCTGGCGATTCTGGGATATAGTCCTAGTAGTGGTATTGTGGGGTCAAAGAGTATGTATGTACAGTTTAGTAAATTAGAGAAGCTTAGTTCCAAATTATTTTCCTAAATCGTTGGACCAATTCAAAGCTCCACCACCAATGCAGTAACAAACCTGTTTTCCCCCAGTTTTTCTTACATTTCTCATTCATTTTTGACAACTTTGCCTGACTAATGGGTATGAGGTGGAATCTGAGTTACTCTAATTTTTTTATGTGGCTATTTTTAGCTTTGATTTCTTCCTTTGAAAATTGTCTGTTCATATCCTTTGATCATTTATCAACTAGGAAGGTAAGTGGTTTTCTCAAGGAATTTAGCTGAGAAGAGGAGAGAGAGATAAATTAGCTAGCCTAGGTAGTAGATCGGGTAAGGGATTTTGTTTTTGTTTTGTTTTTTAAAGATAGGTAAACAAGAATGCATTTGTAAGCATCAGGCAAGGAGTCAATAAATAGATAGAGATTCTGTTATCAAAAAATTCCCTCTACCTCTAATTAATTCAAGAGCAAGCAAACAAAAGCAAAAAGGGGCAGATTCTGGGAGTAGTCCAGGATTAGAATTTGTAATCCAGGATCTCAGAGAGGACAAAAGACAAGAGATTGAAGAGTGGAGAATATAAAGTTGAACTGTTTCACCAAGGAGACCACATAGGAATAGAAAGAAAAGTGTATAAACAGCTCATGAGTGATGTTGGCCTGGGAAAGTTCTGCCAAGTGACAGTAAAGAAGTCACTTTAAGATTGAAGATCAAGGATAAGAAGTCTTAAGGCATAGGAAATGATGAAATGATGAATGATTATGGTCAGATAAAGGAATTTGGGAGCTTATTAAAATAGAACTAGAAGACTTATAAATGATCAAAGGTATGTCATGGAACTAAGTAGATTGAGAAACTAAGTAAGGGTATTTGAGGAAGCATATATGTTAAAATATGTTAAAGTCTACTTGTATGAGGATAGGAGTTGAGGTGGAGAGACTATAAATGCAAAGCACAGAGCTCATCGAAGATAGGAAAATGTCCTCCATAGATAATGTATGAGTATTTTCAAAAACGGGATTTTCCAGCTGGCAGGAATATTCTAGGTTGGGGGAATCTTGTTGGAACCATAGAGTTCTGCCATATCTTCTTTCATAATCAAAATTATATCATTCTCAGATTTATATTTTATTGAAAGTGTGAAACAAAATGGAGCTAGAATTTTATTTATCTAACTACCTGTCATTCAGTTATTTATTCATAAACATGGATCAACAGTATTATAAACACCCAAACCTAACCACTCCACTCCACTCCACTCCACTCCGGAGGAGACAAGTTTGAAAGGAACCCTATTGCTATTTCGAATGCTGCCTGAGGTATGCTTGGGTTTTTAACTGCTGCTTGGTGGTTGACTGAAGGTTATAGGATTTCCAGAGGGAAGAGACTTTAGATATCATCTAGCTCAACCCTCTCATTTTTTCAGATGAGAAGACGAAGGGATGAAATGGTTCTCCTACCTCTCCAGCCCTAGGTTATCTAAGCTTACTCTGATCAAGCCCCAGACTCCATAGATTAAGGTTTGCCAGCCAATGCCAAGCGTGAGTTTCCAGATTTCTTTCTGTATTTCTTTCTCATTGGGCACCTATTTTGGAAGAGGCCAGACACTGGTTTTCTGGAGTGACCAAGGTTTGAGAATCTGATGCCCTGGATCTCCTACGTGAGCAGAGTTGAAGGCAGAGAGAGGTCTGGCAGCTCAAGAGCTTGGAGAAGAGAAGGACCAAGTGGAGAATGGGGCAGGGGAATGGAGTGCATGGACTCTGGGTCCGAAAGCCCAACAGTGACTGGAGCTGCAAGATCTGAGGGAATGGAGAGAGGCCTCCTAGATGCCACTTTGCTCTCCACCGCACCTGTATCTGATGCTCTTGCTCTGCCCGGTGGCCCCCTCCCCTCCTTCATCTTAGCCCCCACCTCCTCGTCCCTCCTCTGCGCATTCTCTCAGAAAGGTTTCGCAGAAGGGGAAGCCACCTCCCAGAGATTGGGAGGGTTATTCATTTCCTTTGCTTTTCCTGAATTCATTTCTTCCAGGCTTCCTCCTCTGCTTCTCCATCCCTTAAAGACCCCACCCCCGAAGCCTCAGCCGGGTGTCTGCACCGAGTTCCTCTGTCTTTTGGTTCCAGAGTTCTCCTCGCTTTGCCTTTTAATTTTCTAAGTTTTGAAGTTTGTGAAAGCAGAGACAAATATCGGGTGAAGAAAAGAAATAAACACTGAGCCAAACTGCAACTGAAAAGTGGGGCAGAGACATCGAGAAATAATACAAAAAGACAGACTAGAATGAGACACAGGCAAGCAACAAGTTTCCTTTTCATAAGAGAACAGAGGCATTAAGAAAACTACAAAAAACCCAAAGAATAAAAGGAGATGGGTAAGCAACAGGTTTCTTTCTCATAGTAAGAGAACAGAATCATTAAGAAAAATACAAAAAAAGAAAAGAACAGTGAGCATCGTGTTTCTTTCATAAGAGAAAAAAACGCATCGCCCAACGTGGGGCTCGAACCCACGACCCTGAGATTAAGAGTCTCATGCTCTACCGACTGAGCTAGCCGGGCTCCTGAAAAAGAAGTTGACCCACATGTCCCAGGAGGCTAGGGCTCTTGACTGGCTCAAATAAACTGAGTCTTCTTTTTTTCTTCCATTCTTACTTATTTCCTCTGGTATTTCCATTTATTTCGAATTCCCAAACGTAAAGTGGGAAAAGTTGAGAAGAACAATAAATACACAAAGAAAACAGAAACTTAAAAGGGTGGGGGGAAGTCTGTGAAACAACTTTAAAAAAAAAAAAAAAAAAGTGTTTCCGCCCGGTTTCGAACCGGGGACCTTTCGCGTGTGAGGCGAACGTGATAACCACTACACTACGGAAACCAACTAGCAGATCCTCTTTTCCCCCCAAGCCCTAAAGAAGCTACATCGAGTTTCTTGTTTATCATATTTCGGAATCTAGAGATAATGTTGTCTTGAACTGCGACCTGTGGTTTTTTTTTCCCCTCCAAATTGTAATTCACAATAACCAAGTCCCTCACCCAAATTTCGTCCCTATTTTCGGGCTTACATTTCAATGAACTTCAGGCTCGAAGCTCAACTTCTTTGGGACTTCTTAACCCTCACATCTATTCTTTCTTTTCACTAATTCCTCTTCGCAAAGTTGCACAGACCCAAATGGTTTCCAACAGAACCTCGCAACTTTATGTCTTTTAGTCCCGAAGCTTCCCACCTCGACAGTCTCCCTAGGTGGGGTTCATTTTTGAAGCAATAGGGGAAGTCCTTAATCCACAGACCTGCCCCCCCCCCCATTCCTAGTAGGTGGAATCGTCCAGAGTCCTCCTGACCACAAAATCCTTGGGCTAGAAAGGCCGGAAGTTTACAAGAACGTAGGCGACCAACTTCCCATCTCCGTCTTCCACAATTTCCCTCCGTTTCCGGCAACCGCCTGTTGGGAGGAACTGCCCAAGACCTCCGTGGGGGGCTAGAGTGGCAACGGCGCCAGCGAGGTTCTAGAACGCTTGGACGGATGGCCTAGAGCGTCGACCTCCTATTTCCCTCCCCCCACCCCACCCCCAACTTGTGTTTTCCACTTTGGGAGTGGGAGGGTGGGGGGGTCATCCTCCAACCAACGAGACGGCCCTGGCCTCCTTCAGTACCATAGAGACTGGGACTTTCTACGCCCGCCCCCTCTTCCGCCTCTTGGTTGCCGACGAGAGTGCCGCTCGTCAGCCCATTTCCTGTTGGCTGAGAGATCGAGAGCTGTAGGAGAGAACAGGGAGGGGGCGGGGCAGCCCTAGGCAGCTGGAGCCGAGGAGCCCCGGGTGGAAGGAAATGGGCGTAAGAAGAGGCCGGAAGTAAAGCAAAGGATACAGGAAGTGAAGGGGAGGAGCCAAGGGCGAGGGGAGGGGGCCATATGAGGAGGGGGAAGGGGAAGTTAGGTAGGATTTGCATTCAGAACCCAGCCCGGGGAAACTGTCCGGAGGGCCTGAAATAGTACCGTTTCCTCCTCCTGCAGCGGAGAGAGCCATTTATTAATTAAGTTTGGAAATTAGAGCTCCTCTCTTCTTGGGGCTAGAAATTGGGTGTGTGTATGTGTGTGTGTGCTTGAGTGTGTGGGAGTCTGGGCTTCCCTCTGGCCCCCGTTAGGAGTAAGCAGGAGTTAAGAGAGAGCAGGTAGGGAGGCTGGCTTATAGGATCAAAGAGAAAGAGTCTTCCTCCCTCCACTTCCTCTCTTTTCCCCACCTTCCTCCCAACCCTTGGCTTATAATCCCTAGTTGATTTGAGACTAAAATGGCTGCCGTTGCCATGACACCCAACCCAGTCCAGACACTCCAAGAGGAGGCAGTATGTGCCATCTGCCTGGATTACTTTACAGATCCTGTGTCCATTGGCTGTGGACACAACTTCTGCAGGGTGTGTGTGACCCAGTTGTGGGGTGGAGAGGAAGAGGAGGACAGGGAGGAGGAGGAAGATGAAGGGGAAGAAGAAGAGGTGGAGGCAGTAGGTGCCAGTGGTGGGTGGGACACCCCCATGAGAGAGGATGAGTATGAGGGAGATATGGAAGAAGAGGAAGTGGAAGAGGAAGAGGATGAAGAGTTTTGGACCAATAGTATCAATGGTCCTACCTGGGACAACATGGATTATGTGTGGGATGAGGACGAAGAGGAAGATTTGGACTACTACCTGGGGGATGTGGAAGAGGAACTGAGAGGTGAAGAGGAGGAAGAAGATGAAGATGAGGAGGTGTTGGAGGAAGATGAAGAGGAAGAGCTAGAGCCAGCTACCCCTCCACCACCAGCCCCTGCTCCTAGGCGTAGATTCACATGCCCCCAGTGTAGGAAGACTTTTCCCCGTAGGAGCTTTCGACCTAACCTACAGTTAGCCAACATGGTGCAGGTAATTAGACAAATGCACCCGGCCCCTCGGAGAGGAAGCCGGGGAAGTGAACAAGGGGTATGCCCCAAGCACCAAGAGGCTCTGAAGTTGTTCTGTGAGGTGGATGAGGAGGCTATCTGTGTGGTATGCCGAGAATCAAGAAATCACAAGCAACACAGTGTGGTGCCATTGGAGGAAGTTGTTCAGGAGTACAAGGTGAGAATGAGAAAGGGTGACAGTCCTGGGTGGTTGGAATAAGGCAAAGGCAAGTAAAGTGGGGAGGGAGGTTACACTGCCCTCCCCTTACAGATCTCATCCCAAGTTCAACCTTACTTCCTTATAAGGAACTTTTTACTAGAGAAAAAAAAAAAACAAGGAAAGAACTACATAAAGGAATAAAAGAATAAGAAATCTAGAGAATATGGGAATAAGCATATATATAGTGCCTACTATGCGCCAAGCACTGCAACATGTACTTTACAAATCTCAGGTGACTCCACATAACTAGAAACTGGGATGGATTGACCTTTTCAGAGTATGCTGGGCATGCCCCATAATGTCAAATTACCAGGGGAGCAGAGGACTGCTGCTTTCTGCAGTTTTCCTCCCAGGTGCTGTTATTTTCTGTGGTGACCAAAGGAAACTGGCCCTGACAGTAATCCAGAAACAGGGATAGAGAATTACAAAATTTAGGAGAAAAAAACAAGATGACTATTCATCTGTCAGGTGTAAAATACAGAATTAATTATCTTCAGACTCACACCTGCTCAGGTCTTGTGGACCTGTTTACACTAATTGAATATATCAGAAAGCAGGGGACAACGTTAGGATTCTTGCTACTTCAATATTATCCTACCTCTTTTTTTTTTTCTGGGTGACATCTGATAGTTCGCCTTTGGATTCTGATTATAGATTGGTTGTCTACTTTATTTCTGGGTCTGGCTGTGTTCTTGGACTTGGCAATGAGAAGTAAATTGTATAATAGAGAACCAGAGACCAAGCTGGGTTTATCTAATTCTCAGCATTGTTAGATCAGAAGGGGCTACTTCAGCTCTTCACCTAACCTAGAACTGTAAATTACCTGAGAATTAAGCCTTTCATTTCCCCTTTGCATCTCCCATACTACTTTCAATAGGACTCTCCACATTATTATGTAAAATTAATGCCATTAGTATTGATATTGGTTCTGAGAATATATTCAGTTCTTGCCCATTCTCCCAGCAGAATTCTAGGGCTGAATTTGAATTCAATTAGCAATATTTTTTTGAGTTTCTGTTATCTATTAGAGGCTTGTGCTGGATAATGTATTGAAGTTTGGAAAGAGATGGATGCAAAAGACAACATGTGATCCATGTTCTTGACAAGCTTTGTTCTGTCAATTCAATTGGAATACCAAAATGACACATAGGAACTAATAAAGGTAGTAATAACAAATTGATAGTTATCAATTACTAATTTACTGTTATGATTGTAAATTACTTTATCAAAAGTTGTAAATGAAATTCCACTACTGAGAAAAATACTTTCCTTTCTTACTTTATAGAGTCTTCATTCTCTTTGATTTTTGAGGACCACCACCAGAGTTAACTAGTACTATTGAGTAATCACTGGGAGACTTAAGGCAGGAGAGAGAGAAGAGGGGAGGAAAAACATGATAATACAAGATCAATAAAGAGAGGATAAACACATATAAATTTGGAAGGAATTGAGTTATCAGTGGATTTTCATTGGCACTACCCATATGTTTTGTCTTGTGAATATAATAGCTCTTTTTTAAAGAAAAAAAAAATACCTTCAGTTAAATTGTTCACAAAGCATTTCTCATCTAGTCATTGTGACAATGAAAACGGGAGAGCTGAGCTGGATTTGACTTCATGACTCTTGTTCAGAAATTCCTTTCCTTTTATTCCTTTCAACTTTAAACCAAAATAAATCTCTATTAAAAATAAAACTACAAACCCAGGATTTAGCTTTTAAAGAGGTGTGTCAAGGTCTTCTCACTTTCCTTCTGGCATGGCGAAAGGAAATGTGTGTTTGCATACACTGATGGCTTTCTTAAAAGAGCAAGAATCCAAATGATTCCAATGGTGAGAGCCTAGATTTTCAACCCTGTTTAAAACTAAAAGTTCCAGTGGTTAAAAGAGGGAGAGGAGTGGAAGGTAATTATTTGTACAGGACACTGCCTTTTTTGCCCATTTGTGGAGAGCACTTTTTTTCATTGAAAAGATAAGTTTTCAGCCTAGTGATATACCCATTTCAACTAATTCTTATGAGTGAACAAATATGTTTGCCTCATTCATACTGTTCACCTGTAACAGGCCAAGCTACAGGGTCACGTGGAGCCATTGAGGAAGCACCTGGAAGCTGTACAGAAACTGAAGGCCAAGGAAGAGAGGAGAGTCACTGAGCTCAAGGCAGGTGGATGTGATTGGGAGGGTGGGCACAGCCCATATCCATAGTCCTATATCTGGAGGGGATGGGTAGAGGAAGCCAGACACTGCTGTGATGAGGGGAATGGGGCAGGAAAGAAAAGACCTATAGTGGGAGATGGAGCAAAGTGAGGACCAAGAGCCAGATGCTGAGATCTTTGGAGGAGAATGGGAATTGAATGTGGGAGATGTGATATTAAGCCATTTTGAAGTATCTGGGCAAGAGTGATTAGAGGAAAGAAAGAGCAATTAAAAAAATATAAAGGCTGGAAGGGGCCTTGGAGATCATTTGGTCCAACTCCCACCTATTTTGCCAGTGAGGAAACTGAGCTTCAGACAAATTAAGTGACTTGTCTATGGTTATAAAATATGGCAGTAACAGAACTGGGATGAGAACCAGGTAAGTATACTTTCACATGTCACCATGAAACCTTGGATTCAGTGTCCTATGTCAAGGGTCCAGGTTGGGGAGAATAGTAAAAGTTAATTCATGATATATGGATGGCCAAGTGACCCCCTCAGTCCCTTTTTTTATCCTTCTTAGAGTCAGATGAAGACAGAGCTGGCAGCAGTAGCATCAGAATTTGGAAGACTGGCCCGGTTTCTGGCTGATGAACAAGCTGGGCTAGAACGACGCTTACGGGAACAGCATGAAGCCCAGTTAGGGAGAGCAGGAGCAGCAGCAGGACGCCTAGGGGAGCAAGCCACCCAACTGAGTCGACTGTTGGCTGAGGCACAAGAGCGAAGCCAACAGGGGGGACTTCGGCTGCTCAAGGTGAGAGCAGCTTCAAATTCTATTCCTTGTCTAGTTTTGTCCTCTTTCTCTTCTCTTCAGTCCCAACTCTTCTTATCCCTGCTGTTCTTTCCTCAGTCAATCACTATTTACCAAGCATCTATTAAATATAATCTTTAGCTATTTGACACTCATTGTGAGCAAAGGACTATGCTAAGTGCAGAGAATAACAGAGGTATGAGTTATAATCCTTGTCCTCAGGGAGCTTTCAGTCTATACAAGAGAGAAGACATCTATCAATGTATGTTTATGTGGTAGCATAGGAATTCAGAGCAAGAGGATGTTTGGCCAGTTGGAGAAGGCCCTAGATGATTTACTCTCTATAGTTTGGTTTTTTAAAAATCCTGATCTTCCATCTTAGAATCAATACTGTGTACTTCTGCTAAGGCAGAAGAGTGGTAAGGGCTGTACAATGGGGATTAAGTGACTTGCCCAGGGTCACACAACTAGGAAGTGTCCACACCCTATAGTTATTAGAAGGACTTTGCAAAGAATTGTGGAATTTCACAGTTGGAAGGGACTTTGATGTCCATCTCGTAACAGTACTTGATTAAAAATCCACTCCACAATATGATTGACATTCAGCCTTTGCCTGAAGGCCTCCAGTGAGAGGGAGCCTTCCACTATTTGCTGTGGTAGTCCATTCCACTCTTGGGCAGCTCAAATTGGTAGGAAGATTTTCCTTACATTAAGCCCAAATATCCCTCTTTGCAACTTTCTCTTATACGTTCTAGTTCTCTCTAGGGACAAAAATCCTCCTTCTACATAACAGCCCTTGTCGAACCTAGAGCACATGTGCTGGAGGAGGCAGCTCCCCACCCCCCCTCCACCCCACTCCATGTGTCCCTGAGGTCATTTCTTTCATCACCTGCCCCTCTGCCCAGCAGCCCAATGAGAGTGCTTCCTCCCTTCCCTGTCTAGGGTAAGGCTAGGGGCTTACATGCAGTATGAGGGTTGCAGTTTGGGTACTCGGTCTCTAAAAGTTTGCCATCATTGTTCTAAACTAAACTTCCCTTATAAACTCAGGCCCTACTCCATTTAATTAGATCACCTAGAGACACCTGGTTTGAGTTTTAAAAATTCAAGAAAGACACATATTTACATCAGAATTTATAAATTCAATGTGAAATATATCTGGCAGAAAAACTGGAACTGATAATCTATATAGTATTACCTTCCTAATGGATATGTCTGCTAAGGAAAATCTTGTTGAAAAGCAATATGGCAAAAGAGAAAAGAAGTTGTTTTTAAGGAGATTTGGAATTTATAGGAATCAAACTTTGCCACTTTAGGAGATATCTATAAGGCCTATTTTCCCACCATGCCTATGTAACCACAGTTTGGCAGCCTGGAACTATCCAAGTGCCAAGAAAAATTTAATTTCACTCCACAGATATATATATGTCGAACCTTGTTTTCTGCAAGGTACTATGCTCTAGGTTCTGATGGGAATAAAAAGATGAGTAAGACATCCCATCCTCAGAGAAATGGAAGAAGTAGTCTGGGAAAGGGAATAAGTAAATAAAATACAAAATCAAGGGTAAAAATTCATGAAAAGTATAGAGGATAAAAGGTATGGTCGGAGTTTGGAGAAAGGCAGAGTCATAGTAAGGCAGGATTAGGAAGGTTTCAAGGAAGAAGTAGCTAGTAAGCCCTATCTTCAATGATAAGTAGGATTCTGAATGGTTGGCATATAGAAGGTATTCCACAGAGCAGGGGTTGGCAACCTTTTTGGCCGTGAGAGCCATAAACGCCACATTTTTTTTTTAACTTTTTTTAAATTTTTTTTTTTTTATTTAAAACCCTTAACTTCTGTGTATTGACTTGTAGGTGGAAGGAGTGGTAAGGGTAGGCAATGAGGGGTCAAGTGACTTGCCCAGGGTCACACAGCTGGGAAGTGTCTGAGGCCGGATTTGAACCTAGGACCTCCCGTCTCTAGGCCTGGCTCTCAATCCACTGAGCTACCCAGTGTAATTTAATTTTTTTTAAAATGTAATTTCGTGAGCTGTACAGTGCTCACAGTGCGCGCTCCTGTAACAGCACCTGAAAAAAAATTGACTTTATGGCTCCTGCAGAAAGAGCCATACGTTGCTGACCCTTGCCACAGAGCATGTTTGGGTAACAGCTGTAGTCTATTTTGACTGAATCAGGTGTGTGAGATAAGATTGGTAAATTGAAACCAGATAGTGGAAGGCTTTGAATATCATGTGAAAGAACCTGAATTAAACCTATTGCATCTGGAATCTATAGAACTTTTGTGAACAGAGGAGGTCACAAAGTTAGGGTCTGAATTTGAGGGATCAATCTGGCTTCATTCCATGAAATGGATTGGAGAAGAGAAAGGCTAGTTTAGAAGCTGTTTTAATAGCATGAATAAAAAATAATGAAAGCCTGGACCAAAAGTGGAGGATAAGCTGTGTATTGAAGAGTGACCACAGAGGCAGAACTGAATAAAGTAGGGTACCTGGTTTAGGAGGAAAATTGAGAAGTCAAAACTTACTGAAAGATTCCAGGAAGGATTCTTCCCCCCTTCTCACCAATTGCTGCCCCTTCCCTGTGGTTGGCACAGCTGATAAGCATCAGGTCAGTTGATTAGATCTATTTAAGACGTTTTTAAAGTGATAGAAAAACATCAGATGGGCCTGGTCCTCAGGGCAACTGGGGCCTGGATTCAAGATTGAGACATCATTAGATGGAAATGATATTTAAAACCATGGGGAAGAAAGGGACCTCCTTTATCCATCAGTGCCTTTCATTTATTCTTCAATATTGGCTCATTGATTTCCCATTTCAAGTTTTTGCTGCCACTTCTTTCTGGGCCTCAGGAACCTAACAAATGATTATTGACTATTGTGCTTTTCAAGACACTTAACATGGCAGTTGTACTTTCCCTGCCAGCCATGGAATCATTAAAGTTCCATCTTTGATCCCTAAGTTAAAAAGATTCTCTTTATGTCTGACCTTCAGCAATTTCTTTTCCGGCTTTCCTGCACTGACCTTTGTTTAGGGCTGACCTCTGCCACAGTCTTTGGAATCCTGGGTCAGTCATTTAGCTTTCATTTCCTTAGGCAGCTCTCTCAGTTCTTATTTGCAAAACTGTTGCTGATCTTCATTAGTACAAAGAATTTCCTCACCAGTAGTTGTCTACATCAGAGATGTCAAACTTGCAACCCAGGCCATGGTCCCAACCAGATAAAAATGTAATTTGGAGGGATCAGGGGAGAGAGAGCTAGGTGGTTCAGTGGATTGAGTGCCAACCCTAAAGAAGGAGAGGTCCTTGATTCAAATTTGACTTCAGACACTTCTGGCTGGACAAGTCATCCTAGTCTTACCAATTTCACTCATCCTAATCTTATCCATCTTCTGTTGTGGAACCAATATACAGTATTGATTCTAAGATGGAAGGTGAGGACTTAAAAAAATTTTTATGTAATTGGGAAATATTTAGCAAAATAAAAATACCATACAACATAGATAATGTTTCCTTGTGCTTTTCTATGTCAGTATGTGCCCCACCAGCATCCATTTCTGTTTGAATTTGATACCACTGGTGTACAATGAAATCACTAAACTGAATTTGAGGCATAAGACTTCTGAGTCCTGGGTCTAGGACTTAGTAGCCATGTGACCATGGGTTAGCTCATCTCTGAATTCTTTTTCTAACCCTGCAAAATGAGTATATAATAGCTATTATTAGGAAAGTGTTCTTTAAATGTACACTTATTATGGAATATGATAATCTATAGCTTTCAAATTCTTTTCTTTGGAAAGACTTCATAAATAAGATGAAACTGGAGCAATGTGGAAAGAATGACTGGGATTTAAATAAGAGAAGAAAGAGGGCAATTCAGCCAAGGACAGCAGTATGAGGAATAGCCTGGAGGCAAGAATGAGGTTATTATGGATTACAATGAATCAGCCTGATTGATGCCAAAAGTGGCTTAGCAGAGTGGTTTTGAAATAGGTTGAAGGGACCACTGGGTAGCATAGTAGATAGCCTGCCTGGAGTTGGGAGGACCCGAGTTAAAATGTGACCTCAGACACTTATAGCTAGCAAGTCTCTTAACCTTAATTATCTAGTCCTTTGCTCAGTTGTGGCAAACCTATGGCACACAAGCTAAAGATGGCACGTTGAACGCTCTCTGTGGGCACAAGCACCGTTGACTGGCAGAGTTTGTTACTAGAAAGGCAGAGGGACTCCTGGGAGCTGCTCCTCTCCCCCTCTCCACTGTGCCTGATGACATTTTTTTCACTTCACCTGCTCTACTGCCCAGCAGCCCAATGAGAATACTTTCTCCCTTCTCTGTGTTGGGGGAGTGGGGGGAAAGGAGGCGCCATTCAGTCTCTAAAAGGTTTGCCATCATTGCCTTAGTTCTTCTGCTTTGGAACTGATACTTAGTGTTGATTCTAAGACAGAAGGTAAGGGTTTTTTGTTGGTCTTTAGGACCTGGTTATAAAAGACTTTAAAAGCAGTATGGAATCAAAATTTTGAATTTAGAATGGATTTAAAGATCCAAATCTAGTTGAAATCTTTCCTTTCCCCACTTTTTAAATATGAATCATTATATATCTAGAAGGATTAAGCAATTTTCCCATAGTTAGGGGCAGAGCTTGAACTAGCACCTAGTTCTCAATTTAGTTTCATATTCCTTCACATTCCTCAATTTATACCATGCAAAGAACTTTTTAAAAATATTTATTTATTTAGAATATTTTCCCTAGTTACATGATTCATGTTCTTTCCCTCCTCTCTTCCCTTCCCCTCCCGGAGCTGACAAGTTCCATTGGGTTATACATGTATCATTGTTCAAAACCTATTTCCATGTTATTCATATTTGCAGTAGAGTGATCTTTTAATACCAAAACCCTAATCATATCCCTACTGAACTATGTGACTGATCATATATTTTTCTTCTGTGTTTCTGCTCCCACAGTTCTTTCTCTGGATAGCGTTCTTTCTCATAAGTTCCTCTGGATTATTCTGGGTCATTGCACTGCTACTGGTAGAAAAGTCCATTGCATTTGATTGTGCCGCAGTGTATCAGTTTCTGTGTACATTGTTCTCCTGGTTCTGATCCTTTTGCTCTGCATCAATTCCTGGAGGTCTTTCCAGTTCACATAGAAATCTTCTAGTTCATTATTCCTTTCAGCATAATAGTATCCATAGCCAATATACCACAATTTATTGAGCCATTCCCCAATCTATGGAAACCCCCTCATTTTCCAATTTTTTGCTTCCACAAAGAGCATGGCTATAAATATTTTTGTACTAGTCTTTTTCTTTATTATCTCTTTGGGGTAAAAACCCAACAGTTGTATGGCGGGGTCAAAGGGTAGGCAGTCTTTTAAAGCCCTTTGGGCATAATTCCAAATTGCCCTCCAGAATGGTCAGACCAATTCACAACTCCACCAACAGTGCATTAGTGTCCTAATTTTGCCACATTCCTTCCAACATTTATCATTTTCCTTTGCTATCATATTGGCCAGTCTGCTAGGTATAAGGTGGTACCTCAGAGTTGTTTTAATTTGAATTTCTCTGAATCAGGAGGGATTTAGAAAACTTTTTCATGTGCTTATTGATAGTTTTGATTTTATCCTGTGAAAACTGCCTATTCATGTCCCTTGACCATTTGTCAATTGGGGAATGGCTTGATTTTTTGTAAATTTGACTTAGTTCCTTATATACTTGGGAAATTAAACCTTTGCCAGAGAGTTTTGTTATAAAAATGTTCTCCCAGTTTATTGCTTTTCTTCTAATTTTGCATTGGTTTTATTTGTACAAAAAGCTTTTTAATTTGATATAATCAGTCATTCATTTTATATTTTGCAATGTTCTCTATCTCTTGCTTGGTCTTAAATTCCTTCTTTTCCCACAGATCTAACAGGTATACCATTCTATGTTTACCCAATTTATGAATGATTTGACTCTATATATTTAAGTCATTTACTCATTTTGAATTTATCTTGGTATGGGGTATAAGATGTTGATCTAAATCTAATTTTTTTCCATACTGTTTTCCAGTTTTCCCAGCAGTTTTTGTCAAATAGTGAGTTCTCGTTCCAAAAGCTGGAGTCTTTCGGTTTATCGAACACTAGCTTGTTGATGTCATTTACCCCCAGTCTATTCCATTGATCCACCCTTCTGTCTCTTAGCCAATATCATATTGTTTTGATGACCACTGCTTTATAGTACAATTTAAGATCTGGTACTGGTAGGCCACCATCCTTCACACTTTTTAAAATTATTTTCCTTGATATTCTTGATCTTTTGTTCTTCCAGATGAACTTTGTTATAATTTTCTCTAATTCTATAAAAAAGTTTTTTGGTCGTTTGATAGGTATGGCACTGAATAAGTAGATTAATTTGGGCAAGATTGTAATTTTTATTATATTAGCTCAGTGATTCCCAAAGCGGGCACTACAGTGATCCAGGGGAGCAGTGATGTCCACACTTTTTTTGTATTACATTCTATTCTGAGTTCAATAAATAGTTTCATAATTTCCATGGGGCACTAAGTAATATTTTTTCTGGAAAGGGGGCGGTAGGCCAAAAAAGTTTGGGAACCACTGTATTAGCTCATTCTACCCAGGAGCAATTAATGTTTTTCCAATTGTTTAGATCTAGTTTTAATTGTATAAAAAGTGTTTTGTAGTTGTGTCCATTTAATTCCTGTGTTTGTCTTGGCAGATAGATTCCTAAATATTTTATATTGTCTAGAGCAGTGATGGGCAAACTTTTTAAAGAGGGGCCAAAGGAAAGGAGAAATGCTCATCTGTCAGTCTGTTTCTAAGGCATCTCTTTCGAAGTTTCATTGTATTATATCCTACTCATTGTATTCATCAGATTAGGAATAATGTCCTTGGCTGGATAGAACATTTCAGGGCCCCCCTCACTCCCCCATCTGGCCCGTGGGCCTTAGTTTGCCCATCACTGGTCTAGAGCGATTTTAAATGGAGTTTCTCTTTCTAACTCCTGCTGCTGAGTTTTATTGGAAATATATAGAAATGCTATGATTTATGTGGGTTTATCTTGTACTCTGCAACTTGGCTAAAGTTGTTAATTATTTCCACTGGTCTTTTAGTTGATTTTCTGGGGTTCTTTAGAGTAGACCATTATATCAGCTACAAAGATTGATGGTTTAGTTTCCTCATTGCCTACTTTAATCCCTTCAATTTCTTTTCCTTCTCTAATTGCTATCACTAAAGTTTCTAGAACACTATTAAATAATAGAGGTGGTAATGGGCATCCTTGCTTTACTCCTGATCTTATTGGAAAGGCTTCTAACTTGTCCTCAATGCAGGTGATACTTGCTCATGGTTTTGTTTTGTTTTGTTTTTTAAACCCTTACCTTCCGTCTTTGAGTTAACATTTACTCCAAGGCAGAAGAGTGGTAAGGGTAGGCATGGGGGTCAAGTGACTTACCCAGGGTCACACAGCTGGGAAGTGTCTGAGGCCAGACTTGAACCTAGGACCTCCAGTCTCTAGGTCTGGCTCTCAATCCACTGAGCTACCCAGCTGCCCCCTTGCTCATGGTTTTAAATATATATTGTTTATTATTTTGAGGAATGGCCTTTCTATTCCTGTCTTTCTAGTGTTTTCAATAGGAATGGGTGTTGTATTTTGTCAAAGCTTTTTTCTGCATCTATTGAGATAATCATGTGATTTCTGTTGGTTTGATTATGGTCAGTTATGTGGATATTTTTCCTAATATTAAACCATCCTTGTCATAGTGAATAATCCTTGTAATAACTTGCTGGAGTCTTTCTGCTAGTATTCTATTTAAGATTTTTTCATCTATGTTCATTAAGGAGATTGGTCTGTAGTTTTCTTTCTCGTTTTTTTGGTAATATATTTCTTTCTCATTCCCTGCCTTCATCCCCTCCCTTCTCCAATAATCCCTTCACACAGCTTCCTAATACTCATATCCAACCTCCCCTTTTCTCCCCTTTTCCAGAACTCATAGGACAAACTGCAGAAGCTTAGTCTTAAATATATAGTCAGACTCCAGTCTTTTCCCCACCTTATTCCATATTTATTCCCCTTCACATACTCTATAATCCAGAGAAACCAGAATAAGTAGCTGTCTTCCCAATCTTATCCTGCCCTTTTTTTTTTTTTTTGCCTCCATGTATTTGCTTGCCTAGGCCTAGAATGAAATTATACTCCAGTTGCCAAATCCTCTGTGAAGCCTTCTCTCATCTCCTTCTCTCCTCCTTCCTACTCTTACTTTTCCTCCTCAGCAGAACTCTTCTGGTTCTCTCCCTAATCATATTATGCCTTGTATTATTCATATTTGTATAAGTATTTTATTTTTCCTCCACCTCCATAATACTTTTTGAGGGCAGGGATTATGTTCTTTTTTATCTAATGCTCAATAATTATTGAATTGAGTAGAATCAGGGATCCTAGAAGAATAACACTTAGTGACTTGCCCAGGACCACACAGCTATGAAGTGTCTGAGGTCAGATGACCAGGTCTTGCTGACTCCAAGCCTTGTTTTTGACAAAAAAGAACATATTGGAAGAATAGTAGAGGGCTGTGAACAGTTTTGAGGTTCACTCAAATTTAGGAGGCAGAAGAAAGAAAACTGTGATGGAAGGAAATTCAGGAATATCAAAAAGGGGAAATTGCAATATCACAAAAGCCAAGGAAGTATAATTTCAAAAAGCATCATCAGTATTAGGAGTCAAGGAAGAATGTTACTTGAACTTCACAAGAAAAATTATTAGTGGCTTTGGAGTAATTTCAATTAATTTATAGAAATATAAACCAGAGTGCCAAGTTAAAGAAATAGGAATTTAGAATGTGGAGCCAACTGATGCCAACCCCATTTTTGAGGAGTTGGGCAAAGAAGGGAAAGATTGGATGGGTAGGAAAAAGTCAGGCCAAGCAAAAGTCTCTTAAAAGGCACAAAGGAAAAAGAGAATATGAAGGAGAAAGTGAAGAGGCTAGAAAGGATTAAGTGCCATTGACGGGAATGGGAACATAACATTTCAACAGAGGAATTATATTTACAGTAAAGGTAGCTTCCTATGAGTAGGGAAAGAAATATGATCTCAAAGATATAGGGACCATGTTCCTTAATCTCATTTCAGAAACTAGATAATTTCAAAGGGGCATTACATTACATTCTGTAACATATTGATCTAAATATGGCAGCACACAGGGACATCTTATCAGATAAACCCTGTAATGCAAAGAGCAAGCTCATACACTAACTGAGGATGGAAAATTGGAAGTTTAAAGGGAAATATATGAAATAATACGAAAAGTATGTTAGAGAGTTGGAGATGAATAAAAGAAAATTGCCAGAGAAATACCAAGGTCAACATTGGACAGCATAAAACTGAACTGGGGCCAAATCTTAAAGATTGTATTACTTTTAAGCAGTTCGCCTTCAGAGCAGAAAAATAGAATGATATTGGTTGGAAGTCATGGATTCTCAGAGAAGGTAGGAGGAGAAAAGGGGGAGATAAGAGATAAATTGAATAGGCAGTTACCACTAACAGAATTTTTGTTCCAAGACAGCTTTTCTGTAGTCCTTCCAGCATGTTTCTGGGCTACCTTCCCCACAAACATTCTTAGGCTTGGACTATTAAAAATGAAGTTGCATTCCATTATATAATTAGGAAGATAAACCCGCTGTTCGTGGGGAGTGGATCATAAAAGACATTCTAAAGCAAACAGAAATGATACTTTGGAGTTGTATCTTTTGGATTATACCAGTTACCATTCCCCTACATTACTGTGGATCTTAAAAGGCCCTGTTGTAATATGTTCTTTCCATAAGAGGAAAAAATTGAGATATTTTAGCTTGAAGAGGAGGCCAGAGTCATTTTGGGAACTGAATAGTAGACAGGAGTGTTTGAAGGCTTATTGTACATGTAGAATGAGAAGGGGAAGAGAATTAAATTGCATATGTTGAGTCAGTCTTAAGAACTTCTAAACAGTAACGCCCTAGATCATGTGTCCAAGAAAAAATGTGATATTGCTTTTTTTTTTACAGTCCCTTAAAGATAGAAGAGACCTTCAGTGAATGGCATAACATGGGTTGAGTACCTGGGGTTTTAGGGGGTTGGAGGAAATGAATTAAAACTCCCTTAGGAACCTCTCATTTTCTCAAATATCCTCAAACCTGGCCTTTCTATTCTGGGCTGGAGATCTAGGGGATAAGGAAACCAACTGTGAAGGGCTGACTTTATTTTTCTTTCCCCTTCCTTACCCCCCTTTTTGTCTCTATTATTCTCAGGATATCAAGGAGACTTTTAACAGGTGAGTTCCTATCCCTCAAAACCCTGAATTCCACAGAATACAGATTTTAAGTAGGACCAAGGCATCTGGTTTCCCTTGGCCCTGACTCTCCTACATACCCTGTTGACCCTGACCAAATCTCTGGATCTTCCCTTATCCCCTTCCCTGGACCCACACATCTTGTCCCCAACCCCTGAATCCTTGTCTTCCTTTCTCAGGACCCAAATATCTGTCTCCCAGCCCCCAGTTCTCCCATATCTTTCCCTTTCCCTTCTGGGACTTTAGTGTCCGATTTGTACCAACCTTTAATCCTCTCCCAGGTGTGAGGAGGTACAGCTGCAACCTCCAGAGATCTGGTCCCCAGATCCCAGTCATCCCCACAGCCACGACTTCTTGACAGATGCCATCGTGAGGAAGATGAGCCGGATGTTCTGTCAGGCTGCCCGAGGTACACAGAATTCACAGATCATCTTCCCTCATCCATCCCTATACAATCTAGAGTCAGAGTTTGGGAAGTGTGTGTATATATACTGATAGTGAAGAAGATGGGAAGATAGGTAGGTGATCTTCAGACTTGAACATGGGCTGCCTAGATGCTAGAAAAATGGTTACAAGATGGGGTTTAGAATTCAGAGGCAGGATTCTTTGAAGGGGAACAGGAATCAAAACACCTAGGTTTGGGGAAAGGGAGGAAATGAACTGAATCAAGTGAACTTTCAAACCTCTCCTCTCCTCATTCCAGTGGACCTGACTTTGGATCCTGACACAGCTCATCCAGCTTTAGCCCTGTCACCAGACCGACGAGGGGTCCGTCTTGCAGAGCGGCGCCAGGAACTCCCTGACCACCCCAAACGATTTTCAGCTGAATGCTGTGTGCTAGGAGCCCAGGGTTTCCGCTCCGGTCGCCATTATTGGGAAGTGGAGGTGGGTGGGCGTCGTGGCTGGGCTGTAGGGGCTGCTCGTGAGTCAACTCGTCACAAGGAGAAAGGGGGACCAGGAGGTGGATCTGGGGGTGGTAGTGGGGATGCCACACCATCCCGTCACCACCATCGCCGCAGACGGCCCCATCTGCCCCAGCAGCCAATGTTTCAAAGGGAAGTATGGTGTGTGGGTACCAATGGGAAGCGCTACCAGGCTCAGAGCTCAACTGAGCAGACACCCCTAAGCCCTGGGGACAAACCACACCGATTAGGGGTATACCTGGACTATGAGGCAGGACGCCTGGGCTTCTATAATGCCGAGACTCTGGGACATGTACACACTTTCTCAGCTGCCTTTCTGGGTGAGCGGGTCTTCCCCTTCTTCCGGGTGATTTCCAAGGGCACCAGAATCAAACTCTGCCCCTGAAGTATCCTAATGCTTGCTCCCCCTCCCCCCAATTTCCCTTATCTTGGTAGGGGTTAAGGGTGGATCCTCAAGCTGGGGAGGTCCTCTTCTGCAGCCCTGCTTTTTTTTCCCTCCCTCCTGTGTTCCCACCTTCAGTTTTCATTCTCCTACCTTCTTTGTCTATAGTTGGCTATGGGTCCCTGAAAAAGAAAAATTGTTAAACAATCTGCTTTTCCCCCTCCTTTCTACCCTACCTCTCTCCATTTACACCTCTATTGTTTGTCTACCCAAATGGATTTTATTTGTGGGGAAGTTTTTTTTTGTTTTTTGTTTTTTTTTTAATGGGTTGAGACCCTTCCCCTCCCCACACACACACACATACATACATATATATATATATACACACACACACACACACCTGTCAGCTGTGTGCAGCTGTGGGGGGAGGGGGAGGAAAGGATAAAGAGAGTTTGGGTCCCTTAAGGGTTCTTTCTCTCAGCTCAGAATTGTAATGATTCTGTCACCCTCACGGTTTTGTTCTTTTTTGCCCCCTTTTCACCTTTGCTGCCTCTGCCTCTTCCTTCACTTTTTATCCTGTTCTGCTGCTCACTTGCCTCCCACCTCCATTTCTTGAAGGGGAATTTGTCACCAAAAAATGTGACTTGTGTTCTCAGGCCCAGATTCCCCTTCCCCCTCTCCAGTTTGGAGCTTGCAGCATCCCCTACTTGGCAGCCTACATGGGGAGATGGGGATCGGTTTGGTCCTGAGATCTTGGGCATAGTCTATATTTTTCTAGAACTCTCTGCTTCCAGTTTGGGAACCTATTCCCAGTTGGAGGCAATTGCCCCACCCCTCTCCCTGTTTCTTAGCCTCCTGCCTTTCTCTGTATTGCTCTGGGCTGAGGTTGGTTTTGGGGGGAAATTGAGGGGTGGGGGTGGAAGGATGTGTAGAAATGGACAATAAACTGTTTACTGTTTATCAGTTTCGGTGAGTATGATTTTATTTTTGTAACTTCTGGTGAAGATGGCTGCTTAATTGGCTTAATTTTACCTTCCCTTCTACCCTTCCTCCCATTTCATCCTCCCACTCGGCAATTATCAGTAAGCCCTTCCTGGGAATAAAGTGCCTCTACATATAAGTGCCTGTAAATAACTAAAGATAGTGAGCTATCACATCTGGTCCCACCTTACACAGGCTACACCTATAAGTGCTTTGAAGACAAAGAGAGGGACTACTTGATTTTGTTCCTTCTTTGGATCTCCCTTTCCTCCTTTGCCTTGTTTTTTCTTCTACTCACTAATGCTTTTCTACGTACTACTTTCCTACCTTCATTTTTGCCTTGGATCCTCATATTTTGAAGCTTAAAAATCTCATTTGCAGGGGGCAGCTGGGTAGCTCAGTGGATTGAGAGACAGGCCTAGAGAAGGGAGGTCCTAGGTTCAAATCCGGCCTCAGACATTTCCCAGCTGCGTGACCCTGGGCAAGTCACTTGACCCCCATTGCCTACCCTTACCACTCTTCCACCTATAAATCAATAAACAGAAGTTAAGGGTTTAAAAAAAAAAACAAAAAATCTCATTTTCCATACAACACACCCTTTATCTCCTCTACTCATGTATTTAGGCATCTTTTTTTGTCCTTTACCCTACATGCTTTTCCATTCTTTTTGGTGTCTTTGCTTTTGCTATAGATTTCCTACCCAGTCATCTTAACCATTGAAACAATTTAGATTCCTCTCATAGTTTTCTCCACCCTCCCACTCTACTTCAAGGCCAACATCCAATAACTAAGAAATAAAACCATAAGGAATATAGAATTAACAATGCTTCTAAGAGAATTGTTGAGAACTACAAGTCAGCAAAGACCAATGGTGTTAAGTTAAATTATCCATTAATAGTATGTTGTAGTTTTATTTCTTTAAGCATTTCCCAATTGCTTTTTTTTAAACCTTTCCCTTCCATCCTAGAATCAATACTGGGTATTGGTTCCAAAGCAGAAGAGTAGTAAGGGCTAGGCTATGGGGGTTGAGGACTTGCCCAGGGTCACACAGCTAGGAAGTGTCAGAGGCTAAATTTGAACCCAGGATCAACATCTTTAGGCCTGGCTTTCAATCCATTGAGCTACCTCCTCCCAACTGCATTTTAATCCAGTTTGGTTACCTCTTGCTTGACCTCCTTGATTTGGTTCAACCCTATTGTTTTATAGATAAACAAGCAGGAACAAAAATATTAAGTAACTTAGTCCAAATTAAGTAACTTAGCCCTAATTCAAGTTCAGGCCTCAATGATAGCACCTGCATGTCTGTAATATTGCTTTGTCTTTGCTACCTAGGTGTTCCTCACACCAGACACCTTTTTAACAGAAGTGGGAGGCTGAAAATCATTGTATTAATCCTTTCCTAATGAGTGTTAGGAAAATTTAGTATATTTGGTTTCATTCAAGGTCTGTATGCCATAACAATCAAAAAACTATTAAGTATTCTACTCTATGCTAGGCATTGTGGGATATAAAAAAAGGGTATCGCTGCCCTCAAGGAACTCTAATGCAAACAAGCTATATAAAGATAAATTGGAAATTAACAAGGAAAGGCATTAGAATTAAAAAGTTGGGAAAGACTTCCTTTAAAAGATGCCATTTCAATTGGAACTTAATGAAGCCAAGGAAACCAGAGCCGAGGGACAATGCTCCAGATATGGGGGGATAGCCAGAGAAAATGCATACAGCATGAGATATTCTATTACTGAAATATTAAATTTCCAATTGTTAAAAATGAAACTGGGAACTGATTAACAAAAAATGTAACAAATTTGTGGCTTACGAAGCCAATGTGGCCTCCAGGAATCATTTGAGTTTTGACACCATTGCTGTAATGAATTTTTATAGTATTCTTGAGCAATAAACTTGCTTCCTTTCTTTTAGTCTTTGTAGAAAGTCCAGTTTTTCCTTTATCTTCAGCTTTTTGGGCTTACATTCATGCCTCTTTGGGAAAATAGATTTGCATTAATTTTCTATACTGGTCTAATCCCTAAATTGGAGCTTTGTGCTAATGCCAGACTGCCCCCTGCATCATGTTAGGATGGTCAGCTCTTTTCTTTCTGGACCTGAAACTGCAGCTACCACCATCACCCTCCAGGTTTCAAGTGGTAGATCTTCAAATCTTGAGTCTCAGGACAAAGTGAGGCATCTAAGGTTGGGATGTCATATTTTACCCCATGCTGCCCATTTCTGGGATTTCTAAGATCCAAACCAATGCTGGTGTTCTTTTAATAAACTGCTTTAGTGGCCAACATTTCTATTTGAGCTTGATACCACTGCCTCCCAACACAAAGCCTTGCAGACTCCATATATCGACTGATTGTGCTGAAAATTCACCCTCTCCTGCTCAAGGGTTTCTGATAGTCTTTGCAATTCCAGTGTTGGAAATCAATCTATTGGGGCTTATAGGATTTTTTATTTGGTCTGGTGAGAATTAGTTTTACCAGAATAGATTATGTAAGTTGAACCTGTCTGCTTTCCATTCAGAAGGCAATCACAGACAGAAATCTTTTTTTAAAACCTTACCTTCTGCCTTAAAATAAATTATAAGAGAAAAGCAGCAAGGGCTAAGCAATTGGTGTTGACTTGCAGGAGGGTTACACAGCTAAAGAAGCATTTGAGGCCAGATAAGCACCCAAGTCCTCCCAATTCCAGGCCTGGCTTTATCTACTGCTACCTAGCTGCTCCTTGGACAGAAATCTTAAGCAAACGTTCACTAACAACTTGTTTATGTAATACTCATACACATTTCTACACTTTCTTTGCAGCCTACCCAAATTTCCCCAGGTTAGGAAAAAGGTATTTCCAACTTACCATGAAAGGATTCAGTTTCTAAATCATGTCTCACTTGTCCCCAAGTAACATTTTCTAGTATTCAAAAGTAAATATCAATTTGGGGAATTCAATGTAGTGAAGCAAATAAAAATCCTATTCCTCCAAGGTAGGAGGTAGCCAACCTCAGTTCTGGTCCTTTCTCATTTTCTCTTGGCATTCGGGATACCAATAGATCTCTTTCCCTCATACATTTCTTTGCTCATACCCTTTTCCTTCTTTGTAATGTGCTCTAAATGCTCACATCTATGTACTTTGTTAAACTTTCTTGATACTGAGATAATCTAATATTTATCAGAAATAAAGCAGTTTTTCTAAGTTTGTCTAAATTCCAAGACTAGATTGTATATGATCTCAGATCTGCAAAATTAGATCAACAGCCTCTCATTCCTCTAATTTTGCAGAGGCTGGACAACTCACACAAAGAGAACACAAGAACCAGCACCAATCTGGGGACTAAAGGGGTCTATTAACTGGCAAAAAGAAATAACCTTGATAGCAGTGATCCAGGGATTCCCAAGCAAGGCCACACAGTAAGGGGCAGTCACAATACAAACCCTGATCATGACACCAATTCCACTGGTTTTTACCATTGTAACATACTATCCCCCCTTCCCAAGATCAATCATGTTTGAATCCTCATGAAGTAACCCTCAGGTCCCAGTTACCATCTATCAAAGGTACACTTAGGGGCAGCTGGATGGCTCAGTGGATTAGGAGCCAGGCCTAGGGATGGGAGGTCCTACGTTCAAATCTGGCCTCAAGATACTTCCTAGCTATGTGACCCTGGGCAAATCACTTAACCTCCATTGCCTAGCCCTGTAACAAATAAAATTAATACATAAGGATATATATAAAAGATATTAGGGTTAAAAAAAAAAAAGGGTACACCTGACTTGTGAATTGTCCTTTTTGTATAGAAGACTCCTCTGATTCAACCCCCTTGTCAAGTAGCCCGTAACCTAACTCTTAAAAGTCATTAAAAAGAGATTGTTAATGTGCTGGGACAGCCTAGGTTGTTGAATCAGCAGCAGAGAATTGGGTTCCAAATGTAGCACTAGTGGGAGGCCTTCATAGAGCATCCAAAAAAAAAAAAAAATAATAATCAACCCCAATTCAGAATTTACTTAATGAGATTATCAGGAAAGCAGTAACCCAATAAAAATTTCAACTTGACTTTGAAATAATAATTTTACTTTATAAGCACAAATAGAGTACTACATCAAACTGCATACATTTCCTAAAGCTGTTGCATGAATATACTTTCATCCTTATATAACATTTTAAATGTGGAAAGGATTATTTCTTCTACTTTCACATCAAAAAATGGACGCCCAAATAAATTAGGCAGACCTTTGGATTTTGTAGCTTGCTATATGTAAAATTAACTTGAGTCTCAAATTAACTGAGAACATTATATAGTTTTATAATGCTAGATGAGAACCATTGGATGCCAGCTAAAAGGTTGCCATATTCTTGTACAGAAAACAGCTTATTTTCCATCATAATGATCACCACCACTTCCTGTATACTCCATAAATGAGCATTTGCTGCTCTTTTCTATCTCCATGACTATAATCAGCTAATGATTCTGCCTCAAAAATATGTGTTCCTCAGTAAGCCCCATCTTTTGTGACTTTGGGAATCTGTCCTCAAAAGCCACCTGCTAGCTTTTAGACTAACTCCTCTTGTCAGGGAGATATAGGAAGGTGCCAGAAGTGTCTTCAGAGCAGAGGCCCAGATTGAGAAAACAAATCAATCAAAAAAAAAAAAAAAAAAAAAAAAAAAAAGCATTTTTTCAAAAGGCAAAAATTAAGGTCTTTATTTCAATATCTGAGTTAAGGTCGACTCCTTTACCGAGTGCCAATGGTCACCTGCCACACCCGCACCAAATTGTCTGTGTATCCAGCAAAGAGAGTCTGCAGGAAGAGACAAATATAATTTGTCACACACACAAATCACAAGATTAAAGGCCCTTTCTCTCTCACTCTATCTATAATAATGTACCATGAAAAATAGTACCCCAAGGGCATCCTTGACATGTCATAAAATCAGACCATCTTCATGCCTAGAATGCAGTCCCATCCCACGGAAGTTCAATATACAACTTCTATTTAATTTTTTCCTGCACTGGAATCTAAGTTCCTTGAGGCCAAGAAGTAGTATGTTTAAAAGCACTTAAATGGTTCACAAAATAACAGGCCTAGGAAATCAAAGGATGTCTTTCTCTCCATCCTTTCATGTCCCAGAAAAGTGAACTTAGAAAAGGCAATAATCAAATAATCAAATCCACTGGCCTATGTGTGCTAGCTACTTCTCCAAAAAATTAAATTCCAAGCAATTCACTCAAGCCCAAGGACCACTCTCAACAATTCCTTCCCAGTGTATCTAAGAAGGATTCAAGGGTTTCTTCAAACAATTAACTCTTTGTCAGGAAGGGTATGATGAAGACTTACCTGGCCATCAGCAGACCAGGCTAAGGAGGTGCACTGGGGAGGCTCAGCCTTGCTGCTGGTGCTGATCACTTCTTGTTTTAGCTCATCCACAATGATCTTGCCTTCTAGATCCTGAGGATTAACAATAATTAGAATTACATTATGTATTAGGGTTCCCCCCAAACACACATCCAGTCATTTGAGTCTCGTAACAACCTTGTCAAATAGATATTTAACCCCACCCCCCAGGTTACAGAGGCTGCAACTAAGTGCTGGAAAGGCAGGTGGTATGAGACTCCAGAATTTGCCAAACTATCCCAATAAGACACCTCAGTGCTTTTTTCTTTAAAGCTATAAGATAAATGACATACACATACAAGATTGCTCTCTTGTTCAGGCAACATCACAGACCCTCCATAATTTCAGACCTTGGGGTACCAGGAGTTTGCTCAGAAACAGCCTCTGGGTTTCAGCAGGATTAGTCAGATGGCATGTTGGGGTTCATCACAGCTCTACCATGGTCCCCTAGACCCTGTCTACCAATATTTCTCTGAAATCTAGATATTTGAAACCCATCACTTACCCAAATTTTGATGCTGGGCCCAGTGGCAGCACAGAGCCAGTAGCGATTGGGGCTGAAGCAGAGGGCATTGATGATGTCACCACCATCCAGAGTATACAAATGCTTGCCCTCATTAAGATCCCACAGCATGGCCTGACCATCCTAAAGAGAATTCAAGAATATTCCTATACAGTTCATTTCTTTAAAATTCAAACTACAAATCAGCCCATTATTTCATTCCATTTTTTTCTCAGCTCTGAAATTGCCTGTGAAACCTCAAATCTTGTCATTTTCCCTGTTTCTATAGATGCAGGAGCCAGGATACAACTAACTTTACTCTTCTAGCAGTCCCAAAAAGCCAAATAATATATCCAAAGTAGCACAGGTAGTGATAATTCAATCTGTTCCTACAAATCCATTGGTTCCTGTGATCAAGAATAATTGATTCCCCTATGGGCCAGGACCCTTGAAATTCCATTGTCAATAAATTCTTGGGTAGTTTTTTTGGGATAAAGATTTCCCCACTTCTCATACCTTGCCTCCAGAAGCACAGAGAGAGCCATCAGGAGAAACTGTCACTGTATTTAGGTAGCCTGTGTGGCCAATGTGGTTTGTTTTCAGTTTGCAGTTGGCCAAGTTCCAGACCTAGGGATATGGGAGAAAAGTTTCAGAGGGAGGGCTCTGCTCTGCCTTTAGAATACATTTAATTAACCCAGAACATTTCAGTTTTCCTGATGTTGATGATCAGAGGCAAACTATGATAATCCAATAGAAGTTTCCTTAATTTGGGAGTCCTTGAATGGATCTTGAGGTCTCTGGTCTAAACTTCCTGTGGACATTTAAGACTCTTAAATTACATTTCCCACAATTCCTCTTGCGTAATACAGGTGGGCAGGAAGTGTGATTATGCAAACAAAAGTATAAAGACTCAAGTCGGAATTTGTGCCTTTGGTTACAAAGGTGACAAAAGCAGAGTTGGGAATGTTAACCCCAGCTTTTGAATTTCATACTCAGTATAGGAATAATTGAGAACTACTCAAACTGGATTTCCTAGTTTTGAGTGGCAGATTGGTATCTTTGTATGAAACCAGGCAAGTTTGATATCTAAGACATAAAGGAAATTGACATGTACTAAAACTCAAGAGCTATAACTCAAAAGAATGAAACATAAAAAAATTGTCAGCCATCATGAAAATACTCTATTCATAACCTTTCAAGGTAGTGATACACCTAGCTCCAGGAGATCAAAGAGGTAAAGCTTCCTTTACCAACCATTCACAGCAATATTTTCTCTAGTAAGACTAAACAAAATTGGTGGCCTACTACTATAAAACTGAACAAATTCATATAAACATAATTGAATATTATACCATAAAGACCAAAGAGTAAGAATTCAGAGAAAAAAGCAAATATAAACTGATAGTAACATAAAAAAACAAAGCAACAAAAACATCGTTAGCCATATCTTCAAGTGAAGACCCTGAATTAGTAAAGGTAATATAATTTTAACTAATAAGGAAGACTGCTAAATTCAGAAACAGGTTAAGAACATACTAGGAGGAGGGCAAATAGATCCACTTTGGTCACTCTCACCTTGACCAGTTTGTCCCAGCCACAAGAGACGATGATGGGATTACTGCTGTTAGGTGAAAAACGGACACAGGACACCCACTCTGAGTGGCTCTCATCCTGTGGGATATTCAGAATCAAAGTTAGACACAATTACTGTCCCTGTCCCAAATTCTATGGCTGAAATGGTTCTGCTGATTTATATTTCTTACAATCCTAGTTGGTTCAAAAGGGATCCAGAGTGGAAGAGAAAATGCCCATCATATTCATGCATGTACCAAAGCAGGGAATATAACCCTAAAATTACTGTGACAGCCAGTTATTGTGACTACACCCCATCTGAATTCACATCCCATACTAGTGTCCTGCCGCCCTCTCAGGCACCAAACCATATAGAATGGAATTTCAGAGACAGAATTTGTACTACTCCTTACTCAAAATATGAAGAAACTCAAGTCTGAAAAGGGACTCACACATCTATACTTATTTGTGTATAAGAGCCTTCAACAAAGCAGAGGCTGTCATTTCAATAACCAGGCTAATACTCTGCATTAACCAAAATTCAATATTAAATTGACTACAGGTCCAGATATCACACATTTTATTGCAGAGGTGCAGGGAGGACAGGATGGAGCATGGGTAAATAGGGTTAACCATACTACACTCAAAACTGAATTTATATTATAGTGCAATCAAACCTCGGGTCTTTTTGGACATAAAATATTTATTATACAGCTATAAATCCTATGCTGACATTTTACCTGCACAGTGTATTTACAGACACCCAGGGTGTTCCACAGCTTGATAGTCTTATCCCGAGAACCAGAGACAATCTGGCGGTTGTCTGAAGAGAAGGCTACACTCAGCACATCCTTGGTGTGACCGACAAAACGCCTGGTAGTAGTGCCACTAGATGGGAAGACAGTATTCCTCTAAAGTATATGAATTCCTTTTCTCCCAAGACAATCTTCCACAATCCTCTTCTACACTGGGTTTTTCATAGCCTCCTATATCTCTATAACATACCACAAATAGCCCCTTCTTTAGACTAACCAGAACCCTCTGTTGAAGATCTAGATCCAATACTGGTCCGAGCAGACAATAATGAAACAATTTCCTCTCTGTATTTGAGGGTTTAGGGGAGTAGGGAAAAGATAGGTATGGAATCTTCTATACAGTGTTAGATGCTGTCAACCATGTCTATTTCACCTAATTTTGTTTGCAGTAAGGCAGTTGGGAGGCTGGAGAGAATACTGAGAAATCTTGTTGGTAAAATATCTATGTTTATATAGTTTTGAAGGTCCCATCAGAATTGCAGGACTTGTCTTCAGTCCCCAAGGGGTCAGCTGACAATGTCATCTTCTCATCACCGGGACATCAAGAATTCTCCAATTTTCCTAGCTGCCACTTGTTCATTGGCTTGATCCAGGCCATAAAACTTCCCTAGTTACCTGCTATAATTATGCTCAACTCCTATAAAGCTAAAAGTCCAATTCAAATGAGCAATGTTTTTTTTTTACTTAACCCATTATTCTTCCCTATTCAAACTATGATTCCACTTGGGCACCTGGAGCACAGAACTGATTTTACATAATTCTGCCATTCAGTTGTGTCTGATTCTTTGTGATCCCACTTGGAGTCTTCTTAGCAAAGATGCTGGGGGGTTTGCCATTTCCTCCTTCAGATCATTTTACAGATGACAAAATGGAGTTAAGTAACACAACACATAAGTGCTTTATAGAATTCTAGGGCCCTTCTAAGACCACTTCTTCCCCTCTTCTATCCTACACATCCTTTTGTAAGAAGCTTAGGTTTAATACCTACCCCAAGAGGTAGCCATTCAAATAGGTACTTACGTCGTGAGATCCCACAGCCTTAGTGTGCCATCCCAGGAGCCTGAGAGTGCAAACTGGCCATCAGAGGAAATGACCACATCACTGACAAAATGTGAATGACCTCTGAGGGCACGCTGGGGAATCCCGTAGTTTGTTTCGTCTCTGGTAAGCTTCCACATGATGATGGTCTTGTCTAGATAAGAGAGAAAACAAGTTAAGTCACTATAAATTCATGTCCCTTCCAATCCTGTCAATATATGTTCTTATGCTGAATAGGACCACAATAGGAAAGGATATCTTTTCAGTCTTGATGGCTGCAAAGCCCTCAAAATGAATTTACACAAAAATATAAGACCTATAGAGCCACGGAAGAAATATTTATTACATACTTATTTCTTGTAACATTTCTTCAAGGTCTAGAATGAGGAAATGTGGATTTACACTTTTACAAGGAATTTAAATTAAATCTGTGGATGTCATCCGGCCCAGATTAAATTTAGTTAAGGATTTGTTGAGTGCTGCCCAACACTTGCTAGGTATTATAGGAATTACTAATGGAAAGACAAGACATACAGAGAACAAGAGAGCATAGACAGACTGTCACAAAAGTCCAGAGTCAAAGGACTAAATAGTCCTTTATAAATAGTTCCTAAATTGTTCCTGTTATGAAGAGAATTTACAGAAACTCTCCTTGCCCTCATGGTACTTGGTCTAAGAAATTCCATGCTTACTCTCTCCCTTTACTGTCTTTGTTCAAGATGTTTCTTCACCCCTAACTTCTCTTTCTTTAAAACCCAAAAGATTTGAGTCAGTGGATCACAAGTCAATACAGTACTTTGCATTGTTATTTCATGTATAATATTAATCTTGCTGCCTAAGTGGATTCTAAGCTTTCCTCATACTGCTATCACAATAAGCAGGGGTTAACTATCTGAATCAATTTCTGCAACATTTACTTAAATGCTTTGGCACATTCTGGAAAAAAATGGCTCAATAAGAAGCTTAGACCAGTTCTCCCCAACCTACATCACCAATCTCTGGCACCTCTTCTCAGAGCTCTAAGCCCTTTTTTAAAACCACACACTAGACACTATTTCTAGTCTTCTTGTATCTCCCTTCTGTCACAAAGTTAAAGTTGAAATTCCCTTGTCTGAATTTCAAAGATCTGGCACCTACCACTCTGGTCTCATATTCCTTCATCTATGTCCCAGAAATCTGGACTACATTATTTCCCAAACATTCCTTGTACTTTTTCACTTCCTAAGACTAAATCTCCTTCCCTATCTTTGCCTCAATTTTCCATCCATCCACAAAGACTGTCACCAAGGCCTAGCAATACTCTGAATACAAAAATACCCTCACAAATATTAATTGGGAGAAAATTAGGGAAACTTGGAGAGTATTAGGAAAACGTAGTCTCAGTCATATGCACTTTCAACAATATAGTTATGTGTTAATAAAATTATCTTTTTATGAATGAGAAAAAAAATTGATTTTCCTTCACTTTTAACCCTGAAGAGGTTAAAGTGATTTAACCAAGGTTACAAGACAACTAGAAGTCAGGTCTCCTGATTCCGAATCCAGCACTCAAGTTTCAATACATCAGTATACAAAAGTTAAGGTGTAGCACTGGATCTGAAGTTAGAAACTTGGATCTGAAATCCCTTCTGTGATCCAAATTTCTTACATACCTAGTTGTGGGAAGAGCATTTCATTATGTAAAAAGCATTATATAAATGCCAGCAAAACCATCCAACCCTTTTGGACTTAAGCCTTTCTTATATTCCTAAAAATTATCAAAGTGCCTGGCACATAATAGATGCTTATAAAAGCTAGCTGATTGACTCACTAAGGAAAAGACTCAACGGAACAAGGCAGAAGCTCAGAAACAGCCTCTGTATTCAGCATAGGCATCAGATGGCATGTTAGAAAATCATCATTGCTTCTCCTTTAGCCCCAGGAAAACCTCCATTAAGAGGGAAAAAACCCACAACCTGCCTCTTTTCCCACTCCTTTCCCCAACCCAAGATCTTCCTAGTGTCTAAAATTACTTGTTGTGTTTCCTCTGCAAATCTTAAACTCTCCCTTAGCAAAATTCCAAAAATTCTTAATAAGTGCATCCAATATGTTCAAGGGCCTGGATATGAGAGAATGAAAAAAATTCTTTGTGATCCTTCAAATTATAGTATGAGAGTCAGGCACACAAATTCAGGAAAATTTCCTGTTGGTGGTTTATACTGGAGCCTCAATTCCATTTGGAATCTAAAACTGAATTTTCCAAGAGTCTACACAGTCTTAGAGACCATCAAGATCAATTGCTCATTTACAACATAAAGAAACAAGGCAGGAGAGGTGCCACCAGAACAATGTCACACAGAAAGCAGAGTCAGGATTTGAACCCAGGTCCTTATATTGAAAGCAAACACTCCTTTCTAAAGAATTCTGAGGAACCAAAGATCAATGGGCGCTGAGGAGTCAAGAAAACCTGAGTTTAAATCCTGTCTCACTCTAATGACCTGTGTGCTTTCTTTCCTTATCCGGAAAATGGGGATGAAGCATTCAGCTGCAGTGAGGATCAAATGAGCTTTAGCACAATGCCTGGCAATTGGTAGGAGATACATTGCTTTTTCCTTCCTTTCTACCAATTCTAAGTGAACCTGAGCATCAGGATGCCTAGGGTCGGGGGTGGGTGTTCAGTGAAAATCTGAGCCTCAAGATCTTTAGGAACTAAGGAGAATCCAGTGACCAGGACTCAAATTACATTCAGAGGCTTAATTCACTGTCCTTGGAAAGAGATGTGTAATGAAGGGTGGAGTGTTGACCACTGGGTTTAAAAAAAAAATTTAATAAGTAGGTCTTCAGAGTAGGAAACCCAGCTAGGATGAGACTGAATGAGTGACAGCCTCCCTTTTATATTTCAGTATACCCCCTACCTCAATCACCACTTACCCAAGGCCGAAGGGCCGGATGCAACCAGCTTTCAAAAGGGAGGCCTTTCTATCCTTTCCTGAACCTGAGGGGAAGGTTTCAACAAGTACCACCCCTCACCCCATTGAAATCCACCACCCGCCCCGAGCAATTAAGTACACTATTAGGTGGTGTATTCTACCCACCTTTTTCTGTAATACCCAAGGACACATTCTGGATCCCCATCCACTGAGTGGTTTCACCCAAATCGCGTCGCGCCAGTCTCTCCACAGACAAAATGGGCTTTTCCAAAGTACCGCTCCCCCCCATTCCCTGCCCCCTCCCCGGCCTTCCTTCAACGCGGGAGCTTAGGCCGCGTCAGCCCTCAGTCTGGGCTAAGTGACTGTCCGGCACAAATGCTCTCCCCCTCCCCTCCCCCGCCCGAACCCTGTGGCCCGTCTTCCCTCAGTGTGGAATCCTGCCTTCCATTCCCTTAGCGAAAGCAGACATTCCTCTCACAATCCCCCATTACCTGCACCACCACCGCCAACCCTCCCCTACACCACTCTCCCCGGTCAGTGAGATGGTCTCTCCTAACCTTCCCCCCGCCCCTGGCAGGCGTGATCCGGGACGCGATACCTCGGGAGGCGGACAGGATCATGTCTGGGAACTGAGGAGTAGTGGCAATCTGGGTCACCCAGCCATTATGGCCTTTAAGGGTACCCCGAAGGGTCATCTGTTCAGTCATGATGACGAGAGCTCAGTGGATCGCTCCAGGAAGAAGGATGGATCCAGATTGCACGGAGAGAGACGAGCCAGGTCCCCCTCACGCCAGCCACCCAGCAAGGAAAGAGAGAGCAGCTTCCGGCCGGAATCGGATATACCCTAAGTTCCCGGACCCTGTTCAAAATGGCGATGTACGTAACACGTTTCCGTACGAAATGGCGGAGGCGTTGTCCAACAGCCAATAGGCAAAAGAGGGTCGGCGCCTCGGGGGCAGCAAACCGATCGTGCGTCATGACGTATCGTCCCGGGCGCAGCGGAACATCATGGCCTCTTCCTTGTTCCTGGCTTCCTTGCTTTTTACTCCCCTATAACTTTTTTGCTCTTTTACTAGGGCCTTCATTAGCAAAATCAGAATAGAAGCCTACAGAGAGGTAATCCCGAAGTCTTGTTAGGTACTGAAAGCGAAGGGAAGGACCTTGGTAATAAGAAAAGCGAAAATTGTATGGCAAATGGGAATGGGGCCGCGTCTTTGCTCCACTTCCCTGTGTAGCCTGGGGCTCACACTGTCACTGAAGACAGTGAAGCTGAAAAAGACACTTTCAGGATCGAGAGTTTGCCTCCCGCGCTGGCTGTTTCTCTGTTTAATGCCCCCAAAATAGGAGCACATTTGTATGCAAAATAGAACAAATAAAAACTATGCACGAAGCTGAGTTTTTCATAATACTACCTTTTAAAAAATATAAAGTCATCACTTTTTAGTGCTACCCTGCTTTCTTTCCGAACGTCTGCTTTTAAAAATGTTTCAATAGTTCATTTGGGGGTAAGAGGAGTGCAACACCATCGTCATTTTTCTTGCCTCCCCCAACACCCATTAAAAATAGAAGAGAAAAAACTTGTAACAATATTGTTTTGTCTTTTTATTCATTGTTCTATTGACTGCTTACAGTACTGCATCCGTTCATTCCAAGTTTCTTTGAACTCATCCTTTGTCCCTTTTTATACAAAAATGATATATTAACATAGCATATTTTATTTACCATTCCCCATTTAATTAGATTACTTTCGTTTCCTGATTTTTTTCCCCTTTATTTCGCTCTGGAGGAGCAGCAAGATTGTTTTACTTATTTATATTCCCTTTGTGCTATTCTCCACCTCTATCCCTGTACCAGTTTCTGATGTTAAGTTTGGGGTATTATGCCCACTTTATTGATGTACTTAAAAGTGCTTGTTGATCGTTTGAGAACAATTGCTGTTAAATATTTGAAGACTAGTACTCATTTCGTCAAAATCTCCTTTTTATTTTTCTTTATAGTTTCTAAAATAATTCAAACTTATTGCATTTATCTTCCATTTCTAATGTTTCCTCCAACAACTGCAAAACTGACATTTCTAAAATATAGTTCTGACCATTCGAGTCCCCTGTTCAACAAGCTTCAATATAAAATATGAATTCTTCCTTGACATTAAAAATCCTTCATAGAGACACCTAAGTGTATCAGTGGATTGAGCCCTAGGCCTGGAGAGAGGAGTTGGGTTCAAATGTGACCTTGGACACTTTCTTAGTCCTGTGACCCTGGGCAAGTCATTTAATCCTAATTGCCTAGCCCTTACTGCTCTTATGCCTCGGAATTGATAGGACTATAAAATAGAAGGTATAGGTTTAAAAAAAAAAAAAGGCCTTCATAATCTGAATCCAGTTTATCTTTCCAAACTGATTATGATTATTAAAATTCTCTCTTATCATCTCAAGTGTCTCAGCCAGAGAACCTCCTTGCTCTTTCCCATACACATTTTATCACTGCCCAAATGCCTCTCACAAACTTGTGTCCTCTCCTTTTCTCCTCCACCTCTTCCTTCCTTCAAAGCTCAACTCAAGTATTCTTTTTCGTGTGTGTGTGTGTGTGTGTGTGTGTGTGTGTGTGTGTGTGTGTGTGTGTAGAGAAGACATCAAATTACTCTGTGTGTGTATATATATGTATATATACATATTTATGTAAGTATGCACTATATATAGTATTTTGTATACATAATGTATATATACATATATCTTTATACATGTATATGTAGAAAAACAGACAGACTAGCATAGGGGATTACGGGTAGAGTAGGTCTATATTGGTTTGCTACTAAGTAGAGCTAGCCTCCCACGGATGGTCACTATTTCCCAGCTGCAAAACTGACATCTCTCTTCACTTTTGTCTTCTCTTTTAGGGAGGCTGGTTTTCCTTTCAATCTGACCAAAAATAAAGGGGAAGGGGGGGGGCAGCTGGGTAGCTCAGTGGATTGAGAGACAGGCCTAGAGACAGGAGGTCCTAGGTTCAAATTTGACCTCAGGCACTTCCCAGCTGTGTGACCCTGGGCAAGTCACTTGACCCCCATTGCCTAACCTTACCACTCTTCTGCATTGGAACCAAGATGGAAGGAAAGAGTTTAAAAAAAATTTTTTTTTAAAAAGGGGGAAGGAAAATGGTCGTAGCCACTACTCAAATTAATTCCAGCCAAAACCAAAGTTATTAGGGTCTAATTTTCTCTCTCTAGGAAAGTACAAAAATTTTAATCAATAATTCTCTTTTGATCAATTTTAGGCCTCAGATAGAAAAACAGATCACAGTTTTAAAAAATCTATTTCTCCCTCTTCCATAGGAAATTCCCCCTCTATTACTTTCCTCTGCTGAATTTGAGGAATGAATGAATGAAGCATTTATTATGCACTTACTATGTACTTGACAGTTTGCTAAGCTGGGGCTATAAATAGAAAAAAAAGATTGGGCTTTCAAAAACCTTAATGGAGGAGACAACATATATAGTAGATGTTAAGTGGATTTTTTAAAAAGGTCATTTCCAGGGGCAGCTGGGTGATTCAGTGGATTGAGAGCCAGGCCTAGAGATGGGAGGTCCTAGGTTCAAATCTGACCTCAGCAAATCTGGCCTCAGATACTTCTTGACCGTGTGACCCTGGGCAAGTCATTTAACCCCCATTGTCTAGCCCTTACCGTTCTTCTGCCTTAGAACCAATCAGTATTGATTCTAAGATGGAAGGTAAGGGTTTTTTAAAAAATATCATTTCCACTGATAAACTAATAACAGTTTCTGGTGTTGAAGCATTTGATGAGGCTAAGGATTTTAGCAGAAAGACTTTTCTTTTCTGGATCTTCAGTAGCAATGGGTGTAGTACCTATAGGAGCAGTTGACAAAGGGGTTGCTTCCCAGGATGATGACTAAGAGCACTGGAAGCACTGCTATTCCAAACTCTTGAATTCAGGGCATTGAGCTGCCTCTGTTAGAATCTAAGGGAAATAGTGGTCAAGATAATGATATGGTTCTACTTACCTAATACATGAGTCTGTGTGTGTGTGTGTGTGTGTGTGTGTGTGTGTGTGTGTGTGTGTGTGTCCTGCTGCTTCTGCTAGGTTGCCCTGTGTGTGGCAATTGATTAGCATTTAGTAGGAATGACTGACCCCATGTCTACAAGAGTTGCTTCCCTGATGATGACTGTTTGATGAACAATACACAATGGCTTACCACATTATCTTGGGGGGCAAAAAACTGCTTTAAAAACTGAGAAAAAAAAAAGGAAAGCAAGCAAACTCTTAAAAAAAAAAAACAGATTGGGGATGGAGGTGAGGTGCAGCAAGGTAGCTCAGTGGATCAAGAGTCAAACCAGGAATCAGGAGGACCTGGGTTCAAATTTAGCTTCCTAGCTGTGTGACCCTGGGCAAGCCCCTTAATTCCCATTGCCTAGCCCTTACCACTCCTATATTGGGCATAATAAATAATATTGATTCTAAGACCGAAGGTAATGGTTTTTTAAACCAAAACATCTCTCCCAAGAAAAGAGAGGCATTGGAAAATGGAGGAGTAGCATGAGAAGGGATCAACAGTTCAAATAGTTTCAGTAAAATCCATTTTCTGTATCTCTGGTGCAGGAATTGATCATATAGTCCCTGTCTTGTTACCCCTTGTTAAGGGAGGTTACTCATCTCCAATGCCTGTCATGCCAAATCCTCAGTTAGTTCCAGGCACCACCACCAATGGTGGCAGCAGTGACTCTGTTATTTCCTTCTCTGGGACCTGAAACCTTACCTCTTATCTGGTAAATAAGTGAAGAAACTGTCCTGGAAACCAGTACAAGAACTGAGACTAGAAATCAGATCTCCCGATGTCTAGTTTAATGTGTTGTCTCCTATAATATGCTGTCTTTGAAGGACTTAAAGGAAAAATAACTTTCATTTCACCATTCTATTTGGTATCTTAGCATTCATGTTGATATAAAGGGGTATCCATATTCCTATCTCAAGAATTACAGTGATTAAACTTCTACACCAAGTCAGTCAACCAAAGATGTGAACTAGTGAAGAATAAGGCCTGGCCATCTCCTTAAGTCAATCAAGTACATCACCTTACTCCACTGTAGAAGTGCCAATATTCCTAAACCAAGATGGAACACATCCATCATATCAATTAATCATAGGCTTTAGACAAAAAAGAAAAAAGCCTTGATCAGTTTAGATGGAAGGAAGCAATAATTTACTAAGCACCTACTATGTGCCAGATATTGTACTAAGTGCTTTGTAAATATTGTCTCATGTCTTCAAAGCCATTGGATGAAGTGAGGGGGTTTTATATAAATAATCATATATATACATATATTTAATTAAGTATTTTTCCATGGTCACAGGAGAGGTTATAAAGGAAGTGTGTTTAGATTGGTTAAGGAAACTTGGTCTCTTGCTGAGAGTCAGTAAAACAGTAGACCATTTCAGAGCCTAGGCGATCTGAATGAATGGTAAACCAGGAGAGAGCAATTCTAGCTGATTAGGGGAATGAGCAGAACATGAGCTTCAGACTCAGTCTCACTTTCTTCCCCTCAATTAGCCCAGGAAAATGTTCTGAATTTTGGAGAAGAGGATTTGGACTTTTCATTTGCTACCCTAGTAAAGTTAAAGTCACACCAGGATAACAATGGCTGATAATAGAATTTGCATTAGAATGTAATGGCAAACTGGATGCAATGAGATAAGACAAATTCAAGGATCTACCAGGAGCCCAACAGAAAAGCTGTATCATATCAAAGGGGACTATCCTGAAAGTTCCAAAAAAAACCCCTAGATTTCCAGGAACAGTGAGTTACCCCTTTTACCATATAAACTTTTTAAGTGTGAGCCCACTCTCTTCTGGACTCTAGATATGAAAAAATATGAAACAAATTTTTGGGAAGGCTGTTTTGTATCAACTCAACCACCACAATAAATAACTATTTCCAAAAGCTAAGTAAGTCTGATTAAGTGAAATTGATGGATGACCATGAGATTCAGGAGCATTAGAAAACTACTCCATTACCCCTAGAATCTTAAGGGGAGATGTAGTTAATAGACTGCCCTCCAGAATAGGAGTTTTCAAGAGACTAATTCTAGAGTCTATACGTGCAACTCTCAAAACTCTTCTAACATCTAGACTTCCATCAACTTCTTCAATTTAAAGATCTGTAATATAAAGTACACTGTATTTGAAGTCATAAAACTTAGCTCCAATCAAATTCTGACTCTAATACTTATTAGTTTGGTGAGGCTCTGAACTTCAATTTCCTCATTTGTAAAAAGTGAATAATAATTAAATCATTGTGTCACCTACCTCATAGGCTTTTTTAAATGAGAGTGGTTTTATAAATTTTAAAATATTATACAAATGTGAATTATTCTTGAGTGGGGACCAGCTTTCTTTTGGAATCCTGGGGAAAGGTGTTCCTTTCATTATAATATCATTTTTTAAAATTATAGTTGATCTTCATTTTTATACCACAGGCATTGCCCTTTCTGCCTTTGGGGTACATTCTCAGCAGTGGATTGATAATTGAATAAACCTGACCTATTTGATCATTTTTCTTGCCTAGTTCCAAGTTGCTTCCCAGGATCATTGGACTAATTCAAGGTTTCATCAACAGTACATTAGTGTAAGGCCACCAAGTAATTCTCCTACCTTATTTTAATTGTTCGTATTTACTTAGTCCTTGTGTGTGTGTGGCTCCCTTTCCTGAGCACATAAACCCAGAACAACTTAGTCTGCATCACACCTGTCAAAGGACACACCAAATGCATTAAACATATTGTATGGACTTAATTTGGTTTGCACAAATTGTGTTCCTTGCACATTTGATTCTTAGACCAAGAATATCTTAGAGAGGAAAGACAATAATAATTCCAGTTTCTACACAGGGGTTTCTACAATGATGGTGTTTGGTGTCCTCATAATGCTGGTAGATTCCTTGAATTGCTGTGAGGCCAAGAGTCACAGGACATAATGGGCTTGTTCTTTGCCTTTTTATTGGGGATTTTTTACTTCAAAATAACTACTGCCATATGAGATTATTCCCACAAAGATGAGTTGATTTGTGAGATCCAGACATTTTAGAGGGAAATGTACAAGATAAGAACTAAATAAGATGCTATACAAGGACACTCAAAACTATCCCCTATGCTCTAGGCTGCTGTGGTTTGGCTGGACCTTTGGATTAATTAATCATAGACATCTGCCACAGCAAGGACCTTATCTCATGGGTTACTCTACAGCAGTGATTCCCAAAGTGGGCGCTACCGCCCCCTGGTGGATGCTGCAGCAATCCAGGAAAGCGGTGATGGCCACAGGTACATTTATCTTTCCTATTAATTGCTATTAAAATTTAAAAAAATTAATTTCCAGGGGGCTAAGTAATATTTTTTCTGGAAAGGGGGCGGTAGGCCAAAAAACTTTGGGAACCACTGGTCTACAGGCTTCTCGACAAGCTATTGATAAAGTATTCAACAATTTTACACACTAGAGCTGGGGATTGCTGGTGTGATGTTCAGTATGATTCTATGCTGTGCTATCCAGAGGAATTAAGAGATGGTCTATAATCTTTACTTTTACCTTCCAAGCAGGAAAGTCTGACCTCCAGAATTATTTTGCTTATGTCTTTTATTTTACCTTGCTTGCCACTAACTTTGGTGTTCATTCCACATTTTTAAACAAAATTGTTTTACATTTATTACATTTTTAATGCTTTATTTGATATCAATGTTTGTAGCTGCAAGTTTTGGGGGTTTTGCTTTTATTGTAAAAAAATCCTGCAGGGAAAGGAAGTATATTTGTTAGATTTAATCAAAGATACTGTATACATGATAAAGGATGACTTTAGCCTTTAAATAGGTAAAATATCTCAAAATTAATCTTGGCATAACTTCTGCTAAAGAAAATATGATATACAATAAAGATTATGATGATTTTTTAAAGATATAATAATGTGACTATCCTCTCAAAGTCCTTACAAATCTTTTTGCCAACTTCATGAGTGTGAGGTGAAAATTTTTTAGTTTCTTTATTTGCATTTCCCTTACTAGTGACTTGGAATATTAAAAAATATGTATTACTACTGATGATTTGCAACTCTTTTGAAAACTGTTTATTCACATTCTTTGAACAATTATCTATTGGAGAACAGCTCCTAGTCCCAAATTTATCTTAATTCCCTACATAATCCTGGAAATCTGACTTACCTGAGATATTTGATGCAAAAATTTATTCTCCAGTTTGACAGTTTTATCTTCTGATTTTAGTTTGGCATCTGGAATACAGCAGGCACATAATGAGTGCTCGTTGGTTTATTTTGCTTATTTTATTAACAAAAATCTTTTAAATATTATATAACTAAAACTTTGTGTTGTCTTTTCTGTTCTCTCTTCCTTATTTATATTTTATAGATTATAGATTCTCCCCCTTAATAGATCTTCAGGGTGTGGTGCAGTGCTTGTGAAGTTGCATTTCTAAAGCATGACCACAAGGTGGTGCAGGTTCAATAGCTGTATATTATTGCTTCTAATTCTGGAAGGGGAAAAAAAAAGAAAAAAGCTTTTCCCTTAAGTTGGAAGATTTTCAAAGATTGTGTGAGTAATGTAGAGAGAAGAGATTCTCAGAAAAATCTGGAAGAGTTGTGTATAGATCTTAGAGGAAAATTCACCTCATTATCTGTGTGTAACCAACTTCCTGTCATAGCTATGTGTAAGCCTCCTGTCATAGCTGGTTCAAAATTCGATTAATACAAGGAGCTAAATCAATTGTATAAAAAAATCAAGCCATTCCCCAATTGATAAATGGGCAAGGGGCATGAATAGGCAATTTTCAGATAAAGAAATCAAAACTATCAATAAACACATGAGAAAGTGTTCTAAATCAAAATTTGGTTAAATTAAATTCAGTTCAATTTTAATAAATGTTTATTGAGTATCCTGTGTACCACACACTATGCTAAAAGCTGGGAATACAATGGCAAAAATGAAATAATCCCTCCTCCCAAGGAGTTTACCATCAATTTATACTCAGAGTGATTTCTAGGTACTATGAGTCAGGGGTCAGAGGAAAGAACCAAGGACATTAGTCAAAGAGAAAAATTAGCCAGGGCTCCTTTTCCTTTCCTTTTCTCAATGTTCTAAGGCCATAGTCCACTTGCCTGCAGTCACAGAATCCCTTTTTGGTCCTACTTCTACATTTGTCCAAGCTTCCCTATCTGCTACTCCCAGGCTGTATATACTCTTTTCCCCACTTTAAACATTTACCTTCTGTCTTAGTATCAGTTCTAAGACAGAAGAATAAAAAGGGCTAGACAATCAAGGTTAAATGATTTGGCTAGAATCACATAGCTAGGAAATATCTGAGGTGAAATTTGAACGCAGATCCTCCTGACTCCAGGGCCATGCTACTTACCTGCCCTGGTATATATATATTTTAGGCCTTGCCAGTTTCTGCTATGTTCCTCAGGGGCATTCATTTCTTATTCTCACTTAAGAGGTTCTTTCTTTTCTAGATTAAATTTTTCCTATCTCTATGGAAAAACTGCAAACCAATTTTATCAGAAGGAGAAAGGAGAACATTTTGAGCTACTCCAACAGGAAAACTTCCAGATGTGTCTGAAAACTAGTTAGCTTCATTATCACTATAAGAAGAGGAACATGTTTCCTTTATTTGGAGCTTATTCTAAGACCATTCACTTAGTACTGAAATAATCAACTCTGACTTCGAAGTCTAATGGGAAAGACAACATGCAAATAAGTATGCACAAACAAAATATAGGATTCATTAGAGATGATCAACAGAGGGAAGGCACCAGCATTAAGAAGAATCAGAGAAGGCTTCCAAGAAGATGGGATTTTAGCTTGGATTTGAGGGACATCAAGGAAACCAGGTGGTGGAGAGAAGGAGAGAAAGTATTCCCAGTATGAGGGGGGAAAGGCAGTGACATTTTACAGAATCAAGAGATAAAGCATTTTGTGCATTAAACAAGGAGCTTAGTGCCACTTGATTGCAGAGTACCTATGTAAGATTAAGATATAAGAAGACTGGAAAAGTGTGGTGAAGAGCAGGTTGTGAAAAGCTCTTGATGCTAAATAGAGAATTTTATATTTGGTCTTGGAGATGAGAGGGAGGAATTTACTGAATAAGGAGGTCACATAGTCACTACATACTTTAGGAAAATTACTTTGGCAGCAAAGTGGAGGGTGGACTAGAGAAGGGAAAGATTTGAACCAGGGAGACCAACCAGAAGGCTTGTGTAAGCCCTGTCTCAAAGCCTATTGCTATGGGAATCTCTGTTCTATTGATAGATATGAATACTGTGCCATACATAAGAGGTGAGGTGGAATTGGTGGGAGTGGGAGAGCCCCAATCTTCTTCAAGACCTCTTTGGGACTCTTGAGCTTCTGATTTTCTTTAAGTTTTAAGTCTGTTTGAGTACTCCAACTTTGAGAAGGAATAAGGAAGAGGCCAACCCTCTTCAGGTTGCTAACAGGAACATAAAACTAGAAATAAATGGGAAGAACTGGCAGTCTCCATCACGTCCTTATCCTTAGATTTCTACCCTAGAGATTGGGGGAATTTCCCCTTGGTTAAAAGTCTCTCTCTCTTGGTTGAGCTGAGTTATTTCACTCCCTTTGGGAGAATTCCTTCACTCTACATTGTCTGGTGTATATTCTCATATGCATACCTTCTTGGATCCCTGATTTGCTACTGATTTGGAGAAATAGGTTTTTTTGCTATCGTTAGAAATAAAGAAATCTCTGGGCCATCATTCTGAACTGAAGATCCATCTTTAATTGTGAAAAGTTAGAGGTAGGTCTCACCATACCCAACCTGTGGCAAAGACCCCATTTAGATATACAGCAGTTTGTTTTACAGGCTTTTTTTTTTTTTTTAAAAAACCCTTACCTTCCTTCTTGGAGTCAATACTGTGTATTGGCTCCAACGCAGAAGAGTGTTAAGGTGATGTAGCCACCTGCTCTAGATATAGTGATATAAAGACAGCCAAGATTATTCTGTAGTTTCAGCTTGACTTTCTATTCTCTCCTGGTTTTTGTAACACTGCTTCCTCCTGATTCTTCTCCTACCTGTCCCAGTGCTCTTAAGTCTCCTTTGCTAGATTTTCAGGCAATTCATTCCTGTGTCCCCCAGTGCTTTGATCCTATATCCTCTTCTTTTCTCCCTTTATACTATTTTGCTTGGTGATCTTATCAGCTCCCATGAATTCAAATATCTCCTTGCAGATGATTATGATACTTTCCTTCATGTCTGTACTACTTTAATCTCTCATCCTACCTGCTTACCTGCTACTTGCTGTGATCTACTAAGTTCCTGGTGTGATCCTGAGTCTTTTGGACCAGCTGTCTGTAAGATCAGGTCCGAGGTCCTTACGGATCCGAGATCTTTTCCCTGGGCCCAGATAACCTGCCATAGACTACTTTTCTATTACCATAAAAAGTGGGGTTTGGTTTAGTGTAAGTCTATCCAGATTAGGAACTGGGATCTATTAGACAATTCGGGAGATCAGTATAGGGATCAAACCTGTAAAGACTCTCAGTGACGAGACATTTAGATCTGGGGGGAGGTTTAGGTAATTGATATTAGTTTAGAGTTATCAAAATCCAACATCTATCCCTGTTAGTGAGTGGCCTATGTGTGTTACCTCAGGGCAGGCTCTGCCTGACTGGGTCTTATCAGTCAACCCTATTAACCCACAGTCACCCTATTAACACTGGTTCTGTTAGCCTTCCCAAACCTGTTAAATCTTCTGATACTGGCCTATATTAACCATCTAGACCCATCCCCTAAAATCACCCTCTTACAGCAATAATAATAGTCATGCTGTATCTGGACATATACTTGAGGTAAGCCTTTGCTTCCTAGTAGCTCTGGGAATGAAGCAATTTCCTTTGTTAAACAGAGTTCTTGGTGCTTTTTCTGGCTCAAAATTAATGTGTAGTCCTTTAATATCAATCCATTAAAGCCTACTCTAAGAGTCCTTGGATATAAGGTCTTTGGACACTTTTCTCAATTCTCTTCCTTCTCTGTAGCTTTGACACTGGTGATTCTCATCTTCTCCTTGACTTTCTATTCTCTCCTGGTTTTTGTAACACTGCTTCCTCCTGATTCTTCTCCTACCTGTCCCAGTGCTCTTAAGTCTCCTTTGCTAGATTTTCAGGCAATTCATTCCTGTGTCCCCCAGTGCTTTGATCCTATACCCTCTTCTCTTCTCCCTTTATACTATTTTGCTTGGTGATCTTATCAGCTCCCATAAATTCAAATATCTCCTTGCAGATGATTCTCAGATCTATTTATCCAATCCTACCTTCTCTCCTGACTTTCAGTCTTCCATTTCCCTGCTGCTACTGGACCTCTCAAACTAGATGCCCCATTGATACCTTAAATTCAGCATGTCTAAAACTGACAAAATTATCTTTCATCAACACAGTTTTATTTCCCTCTTTTCCCAACTTCCTTATTACTATCTTTCTAGTTACCCAGGTAACATCCTCAACTCTTGATTCTCTCTCATCCTCATATCCAACAGTCAAGTCTTGTCCAGTTTTCTTTGAGATTTACATCTCTCATATATGTCTCCTTTCTTCTGACACTGCCACCACTCTAATGCAGGCTCCCATCACCTCCCATATGAACTATTGCAATAGCCTTCTGATTGGCCTCCATATTTAAGGTCTCTCCTAAAATTAACCTATCCTCTACACAACTGTCAAACTGGTCTTTCTAAAGCACAGTTCTGACAGATTCCAGTAACTCCCTCTTTCCTCTAGGATCAAATAGATACAGTGAATCTGTCCCCTACATGTTGCAAGGGAGTGTTGTTGGATACTCAAAGGTGGTTTTAATTCCTGCCAGGAAAGGAAATAAGAAGTTGGGGTCAGAAGCCTGGCCATTCAGCTTTCCTCAAGAGTGGGGAGTTGCCAAGCAGATAGAATTGTATCTGATTGCTCCATTAAATGTTCTTAGCCTAAGGGATGTCATTTTCAGGTTCAAGCTAAATTTGTGATTGCTACTTGTGAATGGGAAAAGGAGGACCCAAACTTTATATTCAAAGCTTGACTCCTTTCCTGTGAACAGACTTAGGAATTAGCAAAGGAATTCATTTATCTAAATAGATAAATTCAAGTCAATAGCAAAGCAGAAATCAGAGAAAGAGTACATAGGAAAATATATACCAGAGTACAAAGAACAAAGGAATTCTCCCATTGGGAGCAAGATAACTCTGTTCAACAAAGAAAGTCCCAGATCTCAGCCAAAGGGGAAATTCCCCAACGTCTCTGGTGTAGCATACAGGAGATAAGATATGATTGAGACTTCCAGCTCCTCTCAGGTCATATTCTTCCCAAAGTGATTTTTTTCCCTTCAGCAACCTGAAGTGGGGTTGACTGTCCATCATCTCTTTCAAAGCAGGAAACCTAAAACACTTGAAGCAACTGCAGAGTCTAAAGAGATTCAAAAGACTGGAAAAGCTCTCTCCCTGTCCTGCTCTCTTCAGTTCCTCCCCTGCCCCTCAAATAGTTGCAGGACACTGATCTACACCAAAGAGGAGAGATCATACTAGTGGGTTTTGAAACTCCAGGCTATACATAAAATCACTGGCTTTTAGAGTCCTTCATAATGTTCCTTTTTCAACTTTATAGTCTTCTTTTACTCTTTAGAACCCTTCAAATGCCATATGATCCAGTTACACTGGAAAAAAGATGTTTCACCTTCTGACTTTATGCATTTTTATTAATTGTCCCTTATGCACAGAATGCTCTGTCTCCTTATCTCCGATGCTTGCCTTCCTTGACTTTTTTCAGATCTCAACTAAAATCCCACCATCTGCCAGAAGCCCATTTACCAAGTGTATGCCTTGTCATGTTCTCTTTGGCTTCCTACTGAGAAAATGGAGACAGGCAGTCTGCAAAAATTCTAAAGCCTATAAATGTTTCCCTCCCTTATCTGAATAGAAACCCTGTCATTGAGATAAGGCTCAGGAAAATATTGGGAAAATGAACTTATTTTATTCAAGAAATTTACTATATCATATGATACATGCTTAGGATGCTACAGATTATATTACAGTTTTCCTGCAGGATTTTGAGGAACTCTCCAATGGTTATTAAGTTAAGGCTCTTGAAGAATAGATCTGGATGTGAACTCAGACCTTTTTTACTCCAAACCCAGTGCTTTATCCACTGTACTACCTCGTTGCTTTCATTTTTAGAAATGGAGAGAGTTATTTCCCATTAATTGACAGTAGTAACAACAAAATTAAAAATTTAAGATGGAGAATGTGGAAAAACTACTTTAGATCAATGTTCACATTAATTCCAGCAAATAATATTGTGTATTTTTTTTTCTGGCAAGATGTCCAGGATTCTTAACAGGCAGCCATCTGAACATGAATTAGAAATCTCTACTGGATATTGGATGTAGGGTCTCAAAGAATTGAATGGAATTTAAAAGTGTTTCACTTCCCATTTACAATATTCCTTTGCTTTGGGGCAAAGTTGGATCAGCAAACTAAAGCTTACTTTTTCCTTTCTTCCAACCCCACAAAAACAAGTTTTAATATTTGGTCTATGGGCCAGTTTGCTAATACCTCTTTTAGAGTGTAGTAGAGCTATTCCATTGATTGAGAACAATGCAGATCCAATGGAAGAAGAGCGGGTGAGTTCTAAAGTAGACCATTTATTTTACTTCAGGAATAGATTTACTAGATTTTCCATCCTTAATCTGTGTCTATAGAGATAACACTGTGGTATATCTGATGAAAGAACATGAATCCTAAAAGAAGCAGCCATCTAACAGCAGGCAAGATTTCATTCTTCTAGATTAAAATGGATCTGTCCTAGAAATTGACTGCAATAACAACCCAATTGGAGTAAACAATGTGAAATATAGATTATTTTTTTAAGCATTTATTAATATTTATTTTTTGAAAAGTTAACATGGTTACATAATTCATGCTCTTACTTTCCCCTTCACCCCCCCCCCCACTTCCTCCTCCCCCCCATGGCAGATGTGTATTTCCACTGGTTTTAACATGTGTCATTGATCAAGACCTATTTCCAAATTGTTGATAGTTGCATTGGTGTGGTAGTTTCGAGTCTACATCCCCAATAATGTCCGCCTCAACCCATGTGTTCAAGCAGTTGTTTTTCTTCTGTTTCCACTCCTGCAGTTCTTCCTCTGAATGTGGGTAGCGTTCTTTTCCATAAATCCCTCAGAACTGTCTTGGGTCATTGCATTGCTGCTAGTACAGAAGTCCATTACATTTGATTTTACCGCGCTGTATTGGTCTATGTGTACAATGTTCTTCTGGCTCTGCTCCTTTCACTCTGCATCAATTCCTGGAGGTCTTTCCAGTTCACATGGAATTCCTCCAGTTTATTATTCCTTTGAGCACAATAGTATTCCATCACCAGCATATACCATAATTTGTTCAGCCATTCCCCAATTGAAGGGCATACCCTCATTTTCCAGTTTTTTGCCACCACAAAAAGCGGGGCTATAAATATTGAAATATAGATTATTAGTCACACACATCATTCCCATTTAATTTCTAAAAGATTTTCCTTCAGAGTTTTCAATATTCCTCCTATAGGAAGCAATCTGTGGGGCAGCTAGGTGGCTCTGTGGATTGAGAGCCAGGCTTAGAGACAGGAAGTCCTGGGTTCGAATTTGACCTCAGACATTTCCAACCTGCGGGACCCTGGGCAAGTTATTTAACCCTCATTGCCTAGCCTTTACTGCTTTTCTGCTTTGGAACCTATATACAGTATTGACTCTAAGATTTAAGGTAAGGGTTTTTGTTTTTTGTTTTAAAAGTAATGACTTGAACTGGCTCCTGAATGAAGGCCCTCAAGGAACTGAATTGGACTTAATTGTCTCATTTCTCAGTTATGAATTCCTTTGCTTTAGATTGAATAGAGTTATCCCATCAACTGAGAAAAATTTCAATAATGGGAGTTCTAAACCATTTATTTTACTCTAGGAAGTCAAAAGATTTTTACTACTTTATTTCTATCCTTAGAAATGGCACTGTTTTATTTGCTAAAATATTAGGAATCCCATTAGAGATACCTATCTAACTGAAAAGAAAATATCATTCTCTCATAATAAATGAGGCCAATCCTATCAACTGACCAGTAATAATCAAACTGGGGTACAGTATGTAGAATGCAGATAATATTATTCAAGAAATATGCCAGATCACATACATTAATTCATTATGCTCAAGATCTTTGAGTTTTCTTCTTCCTGAAACCTTTGAAAATTTAAGTCTTTTTCTTTCTTATTTTTCCCTGTAGCCTCCTCCCACACTGGACAATTCATGATTCACCAACCTAGATCTCTACCCCAAGTGAATTTAGGGGGAACAGAACTGGCTCCAAAAGAATATTGGGCCCTTTACCTTAGGCTTAGAGAAATGCTCCACAATACCGCCTCATATACACAAACACAAACCCCCCCTCATCCACAAACACACACATGCTCACATATAAACATATATACATAGTTTCCTGTCCTGTTCCTTAGTTCTCTGGACCAGCTGATGCTACTGAAGCTGGGGATGATATCTGTGATTTGGAGTTTGGATTTCCAAAATTCTGGAGTTACAGATGATGGGGAGCAATTGAGGTATATTTTAAACCCTGACACGTGTCCTACCCCAATCCCTCTGTTTCTCTGCTTTCCTGCAGAAATACTTTTAGCACACCAACCAAGAATTTGCTGGCCACAGCAAATTTCCATAGCTTGGAATTGGAATGTCCAAGGCACTGGGAAGAGAGAGGGGGAAGAGTATGGGGTTGAATTTTGTGGCAAGCCCACCAGTTGGGTCCTTGAGTCTGCTACTGCAACCTTGCTGCTTGTAGCATGATGGGTAGTAGGGGAGGGAGTGCAGAGTAAACTCAAGGTAGACATTAGCTCTTGGAACCCTTTTTGAAACCTTCTTTTGGATTCCTGGCATCCTAGAAAATGGAGACAGCAAAAGTTGTTTTCTTCTTGGCAGTGATTTAAAAGGTCATATAACCCAGAAGTCACATACACTCATCAGCTGGGTCTGTTGCTACTATATGTTTTGTACTCGAAGAATCTTTTTTTAACCAGTACTAAATTGATTTGATGATTATTGATTTTAGTACAATTTGAGATCTGGAACTATTAGGCCTTTTCCTTTCCTTTTTTTCCCCAATTATTATTCTTGGGATTCTTGATCTTTTGTTTTTTAATATGAATTTTATTTTTTTTTAGGTCTGTCAAACCAGTAAAAACTGGTTGAACTGTATGGCCCTAGCTTCCCAGGGTATAAGGAGGTCAAAGCTAATAAACCCAGAGATTAGACATTATCCTCTCTTCCCCACCCCTTTTATATATTTGCTTGACTGGCCATTACTGTGGTTGAATTCTCCTACTAGGTGATTCAGAAAATACCAGGGAAGTCTTCTATTGGTATCACATTGACTTTTTGCAGAAATCTAATTTAGCCATAGTGTATGTTTCTGATATGTCAATATAACTTCATTACTAATATTTTTTGGAAGAATTTGGAGTCAATATTCATTAAGAATAATAGTCTATAGGGGGCAGCTGGATAGCTCAGTGGATTGAAAACCAGGCCTAGAGACGGGAGGTCCTAGGTTCAAATTTGGCCTCAGACACTTCCCTGGGCAAGTCACTTGACCCCCATTGCCTACCCTTACCACTCTTCTGCCTTGGAGCCAATGCACAGTATTGACTCCAAGAAGGAAGGTAAGGGTTAAAAAAAAAAATTAATAGTCTACAGTTTTCTTTCTCTGCTTTGACTTTCCCTGCTTTAGGTCTCATGACCATATTTGGATCAGAGAAGAAATTTGCAAAAATGACCTTTTTTATACATTTGAAAATAGTTTGTATAATATTGGAATTAGCTGTTTTTGAATGTTTGATAGAATTTTCTTATGAATCAATCTGGTCCAGATTATTTTTCCTTTGAAAGTTCACCTATGACTTGTCAATTTCTCTGAGATTGAGTTGTTTAAATACTTTATTTCCTTTCTGATAATCTGGATATTTTATTCTTTGAAAATATTCATCTATTTCATTTAAATTGTTGATTTTATTGGTACATAGTCAGACAAAATAGTTACTGATCATATGATTTCTTTCCTCTTAATTTGTTGTGAATTTCCTTTAAAAAATGTTTTTTGGTTTTTCTCTTTCTTTGCAATCAAATAAGCTGATGGTTTATCTACTTTCTTAGAGTTAAATAAAAGTTCTTAGCTTCATTTATTAATCCAATGGAGTATATATGTATATATATATGTATTTTTATATATGTATTTTTATATATGTTTAATCCTTTCTTTTTTATAATCATTCTGATTTTCAGGATTAGTATTTTGGAGTTTAATTTTTTTCTAAAGTTGTTAGTTAAATAGATTTCAGAGTTACACGAGCAATTTGTTGGTCTGTTCATTTTCCTCTTAAGAAAACCTTGGTTGCATCTCCCACATTTTGGTATATTGTCTTATTGTTGTCATTATCTTCTGTGAAATTATCTATCATTTCTTTCATTTGTTCTTTGACCTAACAATTCTTTAGGATTATGTAATTGAATCTATAGCTGATTTTTAATTTTTTCTTCAGTGGTCCTTTATTTACTTTGACTTTTTTAAGTTCAGCAAAAAAGGTGCTTATTATAACAGCTTTTATGCATTAGTTTATGATGTTTTTATGCTATAGTACATAGTCAATTGCACAAAGGTGCTAACTATTCTTCACATTATGTATCCTTGTTTTGTTTTCCATTCAGTAACCACCAGAGATCTATCACATTTAATTTGTCTAAAAGTTTATTCAGGTTGCTTGCTTCCTTTCTGTTTATTTTTTTAGTTAGGTTTGTCTATGTTGAGGTCCTTTCCTTTTCTCTATTTTTATTTTTTATTTCATACTGTAATTCATTTAGCTTTTCCTTTAAACATTTAAAATGTATGATATTAAGTGCATATATATGTAACCAGATCTTGGCACATTTCTAGATTGCCCAACAGAAGCACTCTGTTTCTCTGTGTGTTCTTCTACGATATGCAAATAAGATTTTCTTTGCTTATAAATAATCTCTCCCTGAATCTATCCTTCTTACTCTCCCTGCCTCTTGCTCTTCTGTACAATTTCCCTGTTGTGTTGAATGTATTTCTTCTTTAAAATAATTTTTATTGGTATCTTCTATTTCTTAAATTATCTTGTCATCAGTATCCTTCTCTTTCCCCTTCCTAAAAGCCATGCCATATAACAAATAATATTTTTAAAGAAGAAAAGATTAGTATTAATTATTGATACGCTGAAAAAATTTTAATGGGCAATATGTAATGCTTGTAAACCTACTTAAAGTGGAGAATTGGAGCTGTCTTCACATTGCTTTTCATTAGATACATGCTTTATCTTTATAATTTTGTTACAGCCACTTTTGATTTTTTGGTATGTGGTTATTCTCTCCATTTACATTGTTATAGTTATTGGGTATATTGTTTTCTTGGTTCTATTTACTTAACTCTTCCCCAGTTCATATACATCTTTCTGTGCTGCTCCATATTTATCACACATATTTTCTTTTACAGCAAAGAAATATTCCATTACAGTCATATATCACAATTTGTTTAGCCATTCCCCAGTTGATATATATCTACCTTATTTCTATTTCTTTACCATCACAAAAAGTGCTGTTAAAAATATTTTGGTGTATATAGGCACTTTCCCTTCTTATCATAAGTTCACTGGTTTTGTTTATGAAAAAGCTTTCCAGTTTCATGTAATATAATTGCCTCTGCCTCTTGTTTGGCAGGTAGGCTGGGACCTGGAGTCAGGAAGACCTGAGTTCAACTCTAGCTTCTGATACTTCCTAGCTGTGTGACCATGGACAAGTCACTTAACTGTTTACCTCAGGTTCCTCATCTGCAAAATGAACTGGAGAAGGAAATATCAAACCACTCCAGAATCCTTATCAAGAAATCCCAAATAGAGCTGCAAAGAATTATGACTCAATAACAATAATGAATCTCATTTGGTTAAGAATACATCTCTTTGGGGGCAGCTGAGTTATTCATTATGATCAGGTGGGATTTACACCAGGACTGCAAGAATGGTTCAACATTAGGAAAACCTTTCACATAATTGACCATATCAACAAGCAAACCAACAAAAACCACATGATTATCTCAATAGATGCTGAAAAAGCCTTTGACAAAATGCAACACTCATTCCTACTGAAAACACTAGAAGGTTTAGGAATAGAAGGACCTTTCCTAAAAATAATAAGTGGTAAAACCATCAACAAACATCAACTGCAATTGGGATAAAATTAGAAGCATTCCCAATAAGATCAGGAGTGAAAAAAGGATGCCCATTGTCACCTCTATTATTTAACATTGTACTGGAAACACTAGCAGTGAGGAGATCAAGCTATCACTCTTTGCAGATGATATGATGGTCTACTTAAAAAAATCCTAGAGAATCAACAACAAAAAAGTTAGTGGAAATAATCAACAACTTTAGCAAAATTGCAGGATACAAAATAAACGCACATAAATCATTAGCATTTCTATATATTTCCAACACAGCGCAGCAGGAAGAGTTAGAAAGAGAAATTCCATTTAAAATCACTCTAGACAATATAAAATACTTAGGAATCTATCTGCCAAGACAAACACAGGAATTATACGAACTCAACTACGAAACCCTTTCCACACAATTAAAACTAGATCTAAACAACTGGAAAAACACTGAGTGCTCTTGGGTAGGACAAGCTAACATAATAAAAATGACCATCCTACCCAAATTAATTTACCTATTTAGTGCTATACCTATCAAACTACCAAAAAACTTTTTTACTGAATTAGAAAAAACTATAACAAAGTTCATTTGGAAAAACAAAAGACCAAGAATATCAAGAGAAATGATGAAAAAAAAATATGAAGGAAGGTGGCCTAGTAGTACCAGATCTTAAACTGTACTATAAAGCAGTGGTCATCAAAACAATATGATACTGGCAAAGTGACAGAAGGGAGAATCAGTGGAATAGACTAGGGGTAAGCGACCTCAGCAAGGCAGTCTTTGATAAACCCAAAGAACCCAGGTTTTGGGACAAAAACCCACTATTTGACAAAAACTGCTGGCAAAATTGGAAAATAATATGGGAGAGATTGGGCCTAGATCATCATCTCACACCTATACCAAGATAAAACTCAGAATGGGTAAATGACTTGAATATAAAGAAGGAAACTATATGTAAATTGGGTGAGCACAGAATAGTATACTTGTCAGATCTATGGGAAGGGAAATATTTTAAAACCAAGCAAGAGTTAGAAAAAATTACAAAATGTAAAATAAATAATTTTGACTACATTAAACTAAAAAGTTTTTGTACAGACAAAACCAATACTACCAAAATTAGAAGGGAAGTACCAAATTGGGAAAAAATCTTTATAACAAAAACTCAGAAAAAGGTCTAATTACTCAAATATACAAGGAGCTAAATCAATTGTACAAAAAATCAAGCCATACCCCAATCAATAAATGGGCAAGGGACATGAATAGGCAATTTCCAGATAAAGAAATCAAAACTATCAATAAGCACATGAGAAAGTGTTCTAAATCTCTAATAATTAGAGAAATGCAAATCAATACAATCTGAGGTATCACCTCACACCTAGCACATTGGCTAAAATGACCACAAGGGAGAGTAATGAATGTTGGAGGAGATGTGGCAAACTTGGGACATTAATCCATTGCTGGTGGAGTTGTGAACTGATCCAACCATTCTGGATGGCAATTTGGAACTATGCTCAAAGGACCTAAAAAGACTATCTGCTTTTTGATCCAGCCATAGCACTGCTTGGATTATATCCCAAAGAGATAATAAGGAAAAAGACTTGTACAAAAATATTTATAGCTGCATTCTTTGTGGTGGCAAAAAATTGGAAAATGAGAGAATGTCCTTTGATTGGGGAATGGCTAAACAAATTGTGGTATCTGTTGATGATGGAATACTTATTGTGCTCAAAGGAATAATAAATTGGAGGAATTCCATGTGAACTAGAATTGATGCAGTGTGAAAGAAGATCCAGGAGAACATTTTACACAGAGACTGATACACTGTAGTACAATCAAACATAATGGACTTCTCTACTAGCAGCAATGCAAGGATCCAGAACAAGGCTGAGGGACTTATGAGAAAGAAAACTAGCCACATTCAGAGGAAGAACTATGGGAGGAGAAACACAGGAAAAAAACAACTGCTTGAACACATGGGCTGATGGGGATATTATTGGGGATGTAGACACTAAACGATAACTCTAGTCCAACTATCAATAATATGGAATTAGATTGATCAATGATAAATGTAAAACCCAGTGGAATTGTGTGTTGGCTAAGGGGGGTTAGGGAGGCTTGGGGAGAAGGAAAGAACATAAAATATGTAACTATGGGAAAATATTCAAAATAAAAATTTTTTAAATAAAATAAAATAAAATAATGTTTATTTTGAATGTATTGTTGAATGTGGCATAAGTTGTTAGTATAAGCCTAATTTCTGCTTTCCAGTTTTCCTAGAAGTATTTTATCAAATACTCAAATAAAGAGTTTTTCCTTAGTAATTTATATATTCAACTTTATCAAACACTGGGTTACTGAGTTCCATTGTTTTCACTCATTTAGTATGTTCCATCAATCTATTGGTGTATTTTTTAACAACTGCCAGAAGGTTTTGATGATTCCTGCTTTATAATGAAGTTTGAAGTCTGGAAGTAGAAGTCTCCCTACTTCTTTTCAAAATTTCCCTTATATTCTAGACCTTTTGTTTTTTCAACTAAATCTTGGCATTTTATTGAGATTACATTAAAAGTATAAATTAACTTGGCAAGTGTCATTTTCATTATTTTGGCATGGCCTTTGCTTTAGCACTGAATATTTCTCTAGCTTTTTAAGATGTTCTTTATTTCTTTTAGGAGCACTTTTAATTGTCTCTATACACGTTTTTGCTTTGGTAAGTCTATCAGATATCTTATGCATTTTGTAGTTACTGGGAATGCTATTTCCTTTTTTATTTTTGCTCCTTAGATTTTTTTTTAATTATATAAAAATGCTGCTGATTTCTTAGAGTTTATTTTGTAGCCAACAAATCTGTTGAAGTCATTAGTTGTCTCAAATCTTTGCTGATTCTCAAGGATTCTCTAAATATATCAACATATCATTAGCAAATAAGAATGATTTTATCTTCTCTTTACCTATCTTTATTCTTGTAATTCCTTTCTCTTGTCCTACTGCTGTTGCTATCATTTCTAGAACTGTATCAAATAATACTAGGAAGAACAAACCTTCTTGATTTACTCATATTTATTGTTAAAAATCCCAGTGTGTCCCCATTATATATAATCCAACTTTTTATTTTAGACAGATGCTTTTTTATGAAATTTAAAAAAAGATCCTTCTCTACTTATACTTTATAGGGGTTTTAGCATAAAAGAATGTTGTGCTTTGTCAAAGGCTTTTTCTGCATTTGTTGAAATGATTATATGATTTTTGATATTTTAGTTTTTAATATAATTAATTACATTGATTGTTTTCCTAATGTTGAATGACTCTTGCATCTCTGTTATAAATTCCATTTGATCATAACAAATGTTTTTTATAAGTTGCTATAGCTTATTTGCCAAAATTTGTTTAAAATTTTTGAGACATTTGTTAATTATATTGACCTATAGTTTTCCTTCTGTGTTTTATCTTTTGCTGGTTTAGGTAGTAGGACTATTTGCTTCATAAAAGGATTCTGATAGGGTGCTTTCTCAACTTTTTAGAATAATTTGTTAAATATGGATACTAACTGTTCTTTAAAAGTTTGAATCTATCAGTAACAGATTTCTCTTCCTGCCTTTGTTAGTTCCTTTACAGCTAGATCTATTTAATTTTCTGAAACTGAAATACTTTACAGAAACTGTGCTTGGAAGCTAGAATACCAGTAAGAGATTATTCTATATCTAGATCTCTACTAGCATTAATGGGAATTTGGACAGACCTCATTATTTTGGTATGCCCCCAACCCAGTCCCTTTCCTGTCTTACGAGTTTGTCCTTCTTGAATTTCACTGGATTCTAATCATTTGAATTTATTAGTCTCAAAGGATGACTTGCTTATTTCCTTGTCCCCATCCTCTTTTATGAATTTAGTTATGATAATTCCCCAATCAGGTCTATGTGTGCTGTGATTAAAGCATATCAATAATTACTGTTCTGTAGAGATGGCAGCATGGAATCGACTGACCCTGTATTTTGCAAGGATTCCATGCTGCCATCTCTACATAACAATGCCTCTCTTGGCTTACCTTCTCTCACAGTTGATGGGATTACCAGTTCCATATTTATACCTTCTAGTCTCCATTCATGTTCAGAGTAGGGCAAATTGAAAAGAGAAAAACTGTTCCTTCCCAATAATTCCCCACCAATAGATCTCAAGAATGAATATTTTACTTTATGAGCACTGAATGTACCTGCTATTTGGTGGTTTTATTACATTTGGACTTCTCCAGGACTAGAGAGAATTGGGGGCCTGAGGCCAGCTCTTCTAAAACAATATTTCTTCAACAAGGTCAATTCTTTTTGGGTCTGAAATCAATTCATAATTTTCTTGCAGTTTTGACTTAGATGTTTGCATCTGAGTTTGTGTTTTGATCCTCCCTGTCACCATCGTAATTTATTTTAGTCAGGATCTTCTTTCTTTTATTTTTGTTTCCTCATTTTTCTAGCCTCTTTCCTGACTTTTAGTTTATGTTAAAGTTGATCTCTGTTCCTGCAATTGAGGGAATACCATCCCAAAATTTGGGGAGTGTGTACAACTGTTTTTAGAGTTAGCTCTGGGAATCTATAAGTTTTCAGTTCTTCTAAAATGATCTAAGGAGGGCTATGTCTACTACTCTCCTCACATGTGTTCTGGTCTGTGTTTCACCCCTGGAGCTGTAACCAGGCCCCTCCAATCCCCTATGGCTACAAGCTCTGGTGTGGTAGTATTCCTTCTCACCCTGGGATTCCAACCCAGGAGTGAAACTTGGATATGGGCAATGCAACAGAGTCCTGCGCCCAGTGCCACCCAAGGGAGCCTTTTTTTCTCCTCACCTTCCTTAAACTGAGAGTTCTGGAAGATGTATTCAGTTGTCCCCAAGGCCTTGTTGCAGTCTTGCCTGGGCACTGTCTGCTTTGGACTGCACTTCTCGCTCTGTTGCCACAGATCTTTCCTACTGACTTTCTAGGTTGTTTGAGGCATGAACATTGTTTCATCCTATCTTTTAATGGGTTCTGCTGCTCCAAAACTCATTTTGAGGCATTATTTTAAAGCTGTTTGGAAGAAAATTTGTGAGACCTCAGGAGAGTTGTTGCCTTTCTTCCACCATCTTGGCTCCACCCCTCCTCTCTATTTTTTTCTCCCTGTTCTTCCAAATCTTTTTCTCTTTGGAAATAAGGTAAAAGTAAAATTTATTGTTTGGTCTTTTTAAGAAAGAGAGATTTGATTATTGTGCTGAAAGGAATAATGAACTGGAGGAATTCCATGTGAACTGAATGACCTCCAGGAATTGATGTTGAGCAAAAGTAGCAAAATCAGGAGAACATTATACACAGAGACTGATACACTGGCACAGTTAAATGTAATGGACTTCTCTACTAGCAGCAATGCAATGATCCAGGACAATTCTGAGGGATTTATGAGAAAGAAAGCTGTCCACATCCAGAGAAGGAATGTGGGAGTGGAAAGACAGAAGAAAAACATTTACTTGATCACATGGTTCAATGGGGATATGATTGGAGATGTTACTTTAAATGATTACTCTATTGCAAATATTAATAATATGGAAATAGATTTTGAACAATGATACATGTACAACCCAGTGGAATTGCTTGATGGCTACGGAAGGGGGGAAAGAGGAAGGGAGGGAAAAAACATGTCTGAATGAATATTTCTCAGGTGCGTGATAAAAAGGATTCTTATTCAAGTATTTTTATTCTAGTTCAAGACTAAAATTATCTTTATCATCCATTACAACTAAGATTCTGTGAGGGGTTCATAGTATCATGGAATGTCAAAGCTGGAAGGGATCATGACAATGCTTTTGTCTTTGTAACCTGAATATCTTGCATATAAAAGACACTTAAGAAATGCTTGTTGATTTGGATTAGATTGGCTGGATTGGCTCTAATGCTAATCCTTCCAATTTAAAGATGTTGAAATTTAGTCTAAGGAAGAAAAATATTTTATTCAACATCATACAACCAGCAATATGAATATGGGTCCCTATGACAGTGTATCTGGGTAGAAAGGAAACCATTTAGAGGACCAAGTAGTGGCAAGGAACCAAAAAAGCAGGTAGTCTAAGGTCAAGGGTTCTCAGGAGAGAAGAACATGAGAGTACAAGGAGCCAGTCGAAGATTGAGAAATGTCTCAGAGGGCTAACTTAAGCAGGACTCCTCTTTTGGAACTGCAATCTATCCCCTGAGACCTGAAATAACAAGGTCCCAAGTTGGAAGAGTGATGGAAATAACTTACAAATAGAGAAACCCCAGGAAATAGGGTTCCCAGGGAGAATTGGAACAATTACTTCACTTTTGATTCTAATAAGGCCCACTGCTTATTAGGCACATAAAGTCAAGAGGAACGCTACATTATACTTCAGGTATAAGGTCTACTCCTTGACCTAGAGATCTAGGGGAGGGATCCCCTGCCTTCCTACCCCCACATGCCCTGATTTAGCCCCTTTCACCCCAGCTCTTCATCCTATCTCTCTTTGGTTTCTAAAAGAGTTGGTCCTTGCCAGTTTATGAACTTACTGCCCCACAGAAGGGGAGAAGGAAAATAAGAAGAGAAAGCTTCTCCTTTTCCCCTGCCCCTCACTTCATAAAAGCACTACTGGAGAACAATCCAGACCATGAAGGTCAGTTTCATTGTGGAGGTGAGGGAGAGGTTTCCTTCTGGGCCCTAAGTCTAGTCTGGGAAGTGGGAATATCATAGAACAATTGAAACACAGAATTTTAGAATATTAGAACAGGAAGGGGAAATCTAATCCACTGCCCTCATTTTATAGATGGGGAAAGCACCCTCCATGTCCCCAAATCTGGGAATTTTCTTCCTATGCCTACCATTTTGCCCCTTAACCTTGAATTTAACCCCCATGCCAAGGTGAAGAGTTTGAAAATCAAAGAATCACAGAACTTTTATAGCTTAAAGGGATTTTAGAGATCATGTAGTCCAACATCCTCATTTTACAGAGATGACTGGGAACCAAAGAAGGGAAGTGAATTACTATAAGTCAGACAGCTATTAGTGGCACAGCTGAAACTAGAATTCTGACTTAATGCTTTTGAATTAGAGATGGTTTAAGTAGGGGCCAATTTAGTTTATAATCAAAATAGGTGGCTATTCATACTATGTGAATTAAATGGCATAGGAAGTACTCAAGGTCCTCCCCCATGCTCCAGTTAATGTTTGAAACATCATTATCACAATGTGTTCTCTTTAGCTTTAATTCCCCCATCAGAGTACTAAGAGAGGATCTGTGAATTCGACTTTGACTTTTGCAAAGATTCTAGAATGTATTAGAAAAGGGAAGATTTGTCAGCTGGCATTATCAACAAGAAGCTCATGGATGAGTCAGCATATTTTAAAAAATCATACCAGAATACCTTCCTTTCATTTTTTTGAGGTTACTAAATAGTAGACCATGGGAATGCTGAAGATGTAGCATGCTTATATTTCAGCAAAGAATTTGACCAAATTTCTCCTGTTATCTCTGTGGATAAGTTGGAGATATATGAGCTAGATGATAGGTAAACTTGGAACAGGTTAAATGAATAGACTGCCCCCTAAAAAATAAGTAATGGGCTAATGTCAGCTTGGAGGAAGGTCCTTAATGGATTTCTACAGGGACCATTTATACCTAGTCCTGTGATATTTAAATTTTTTCTCAATAACTTGGGTGAAAGTAAAGATAACATGATTATTAGATTTGCATATGACAAGTCAGCAGAGAAAACTAACATATTAGATCAGAATCAAGATCTCAAAAGATTTTCCTAGGTTGGGACAGTAGAATTAATATTATTAGTTGCATTTTAATGGAAATCCATGTAAACTCTTGTACTTATGTTTAGAAAATCAATTTTATGCGTACAATATATTGGAAAAAAATCTGAGGCTTTTAGCAGACTGTTAAACAGGAGTCTACAGATCAATATGGCAGCCAAAATGAAAATGTGATATTTAGCTTTATTAAGAATACCCTAATGAAAAGAATGAGTTGATAATCTTACTCAGTCAAACCATACTTAGGTATTGTGCTCGGATTTGGGTGCCACATTTTAGAAAGGACATAGATAAGCTGAAATATGTCTAGAACAAGGTAATCAAGGTGATAAGAGGAAATTATGACCCTGGAGAATAGAAAATCTAATGGAAGGTCATAATAGCAGTCTTTATATATTTAAAGTACTATCCTTTGGGAGAGAGATGTATCCTTTTCTGTATGATCCCAAAGAAATACTGGACAGAAGTAGCAGAGAAGCAGATTTGTGTTTTATTTAAATAAAAATAATTCCTACCTGGAAAATACCTAACTGAAAAGTAGAATGAACTACCCTGGGAATTATTTGGTTCTCTTTTTAGTAGAAAACTTCAAGTGAAGGTTGGGTGTGTATTTGTCAGAGATTTAAAGATTAATGCTCAGAGGGTAGATTGGAGTAGACAGTCTTTGAAGTCCCTTCCAATTCTGGAATTCTGTGATTTGGGCATGAAATGACTCTGCTCTGACTTGCTAGCATTAAATCAAACTGTCCTCTCTTTGAGGCATTAACCATAGCAAGATTAATCAAATTCCATGTTATAAATAGGACCTGGGGTCCTCTGCTGAACCTGGGGCAATGAGAATGTCCTCATCTTGAGACTAGCTCATAGGTTATTCTCTTTTTCCTGGATAGCTTAGATGTCATGAGGTAAGTGGGTTGAAGTAGGAAGAAAATGTCTTGTATTCATCTTGAGATGAAACCAGCTAAATTTTTAGTCAACATAATGACTTTTTGTGACAGTTTCAAGTGGTCCAATAGGTCTGTGATTTCACTAACGAGAACATTTTCTCTCCCAATGATGCAGATCATAACTCATCCATACCTGCCCATTTTACATAACTCATAAAATATGTCCCTCTTGCAAATTCACTCTAGCAGGTCCACCCAAAGGTGGACTCTAGAGACACCCAAAGGACTCTAGAGTCCTTTAATCCAATGCTTTAAAAAAAAAAACCTATTCTATCTAAAAATGTTTGTGAAGAAAAACAAAATATGTAGAAACGTAACTAGAAAGTCAATGAAAAATAAAATAAACCAAACTTTAGAGAGAATGGATCCCAATAACTTTTCAGAAAAAGAAAAAATCGAGATAGAGATAAAAGAGCAAACCCTCCCAAGATCTAGGAGGTTGGACCCAGGCTCTTATTTTCCCAGAAGCAATGACCACCTCTTCTTTCTGACTTTTTCAGCATAGACTAAGAAGCAGAACTGAATAAAATGCTGAAGGGAAGAGACTGACCTCCATAGTCGAAGAAATGTGTTTGTAGCGCAAGAAAGAGGAAGTCAATTCCATGATTTTAAGGATTAGGAACTAAATCCAGACCTAAGGAGAGAGGCTTTGAGGCTAAGTACACATAGGTAAGTGCAAAATTGAAAAGACCATTGTCTAGAAACCCATTCTTCAGAGGAAGGAACAGAAAGGTAGGAAACCTGAGCATTAATTAGTATATGAAAAACTCTCATATTATGTATTGTTGAAATCTCATGTACGGGCTTTTTTAAAGGTGTGTAGCCCTGCTGGAGAGTGCTTCACAGCAAGTGAGAAGAGGTAGAGGAAGGATTGTGCCCTCCTGAAGGTCTGGGGTATATCTTGTCATACTCTGGGACCTGGGAGAAGAGAATGAATGGGTCCAACGGAGCTGCACTGTTTGAAGGGAATATCAGGTCGGCTTTATAGGATTACAAGAGTCAAAGTTGTCAGAACATACATATACTATGTTCTAGCAAATGGTACCTGTATCTATACAAATCAAGTCAACATGCACTTAAGTCATTAGTATGTGCCAGGCAACATGTTGAGCACTGAAGGATACAAATACAATTAAAAAGAAAGACATTATCTCTCCTCAAGGAGCTTACATTCTAATGGGGAAGATGACAAATAAAAAGAAGCTGAAAAGTGGGCAAGGGGAGGAGTGGAAGGCTCCTACTACATAGGTCGTGTTGACAGAGTCCAGATAGTCAGAAGCAGAGCTGGGAAAAGAATGAAGGATGGCTATTCTGGGACATTCCCTCCAGGAGGAACTCATCAATGAGAGAAGGGGGCCACAAGAACAGAGAGAACTTCCAGGGAGAGAAGGTTACAGGGCCTAAGGGAATGGACTCCCAGAGTGAGAAGGCACCTGAGACATGGTACAAAGTCCAGAGAGCCAGAAGCAGAGCCAGGAGAGGAATGAAGAATATCTGGTATTAGGCCATTTGGTGGTCTTTTACCATATTCGAACAGTACCAACTGGTGCATTGTCTTCCTAGGATTTCTTCCTCTCCCACCTCCTCCTTTTCTGGCCTGAGAAATACTTTTTCTACCCCTAAATCATATCTTTTTCCTCCTTCTAAACCTATTTTATATTCCCTTCCTTGATTAACCCTTGTAATCCATAATTCCTTGTAATTTCATAACTGTCAAAAAAGTCTTACCAAGCACAGTTATGCTTTTTATATTTGTACATTTTCTATTTATAGATCTTGTGACCCCCCATTATTAGCCTGATAGTTTCCTGAAGGTAAAGACTATCTCATCATATCTCTTTACTTCCTTGTTACTTTTTCTTTAAGCCCTTACCTTCTGTCTTAGAATTGATACTAAGTATTATTCCAAGGAAGAAGAGTGGTAAGGGCTAGGCAATCGCAATTAAGTGACTTGCACAAATAGTAAGTGCCTGAGGTAACATTTGAACCCAGAACCTTCTGTCTCCAGGCCTGGCAATCTATCCACCTTTAACTTATTACTTCTTTATATCAACTAGTACTAGATCCATTGTATTAACTGATTATCTGATAACACCCCCACACTTATGGAAATCCATTTTTCCAGCATGAATTGTCCTGGCAGAGGGAAGGAAAGTGTCAAAATTTTATTCTTTTATTTTGGACTTCACAAATACTAAATAAAATTAGCATTCCCACATGCACAATAGAATGGAAGATCATACATGAAAATGTACATTTCTATTAGGTAGAGCTTGCTTTTTTTTTTATAAAACTTATAAAATCAACATTAATTTTCAAAGCTGTCCTATTTGTCTGACTTCAGTTCTCTTCTAAACTATTTAAAAAAAAAGCTTCAGTGATTCTCTTTTAGTTCTTTCCTTTCTCTTTTTTTGGGTGAGGGGGGACCTATATCTTTACACCCCTTTGCCATTCCTGTCTCACCCCTCCTAAATGAAAATTAAAAGAAAGAAAATTCTTATAATGGATTGCATGGGAAATCAAAACAAATTTCCACTTTGGCCTTGTCCAAAACTGTATGGCTCATTCTGCATCTTGAAAATGATGATCCTTTGATCCTTCAGGTAAATTTTTTCTCCCTCTATAAAGCAATCAATCTTTTGATATTTCAATTAGTATGATGCTTTATAAGTAAATTAATTGTCATTGCATCTGCCTGCTCAAAAGCAATGAATATTTCTTGAATTATTTTGTTGTGTGTATTTCTATGAAGTGTGTTCTGTAATTGTATTCATATTTGTGTTGGTAGGTAGATTCTCAAATATTTTATGTATTCTATGGCTATTTTGAATGGAGTTTTTCTTTCTATCACTTCCTTCTGGCTTATGTTCATAACACATAGAAAAGATGATGGTTTGCATGAATTGATTTTGTATCCCACAACATTGCTGAAGTTGGTAATTTTTCAATTAATTTTTAGTTGATTCTCAGAGGTTCTTTAAGTAAACTGTCATATCTGCCAAAAAGGGATAATTTTTATTCCTCTTTGCCTTTCTTATTCCCTCAATTTATTTTTCTTATCTTACTGCTTCAGGTAGCATTTCTAGCACTATATCAAATAATACTGATATTAATTGACATCCCTACCTTACCTCGATGCACTGGAAAGTCTTTGTATTTATTCCTATCACATAATGTTGGCTCTTGTTTTGACTTTATTGTACTAAGGAAAGGTTCATTTATTTCCATGTTTTCTAGTGTTTTTTTCCCTCTTAACAGAAATAGATGTATTTTGTCAAAAATGTTTTCCTACACCATATGGATATAATCATGTGATTTATATCATTATTATTAATATGGTCTGTTATGTTGATAGTTTTCCTAAGATTAAGTTAACCCCAGATTCTTGGCATAAATCCAACCTGGTCCTAGTTTGTAATAATTGTGATATGTTGTTGTCTCTTGGCTAATATTTTCTTTTAATATTTTTCTTTGTGTCAATGTTCATTGATGTTACAAATGAAAAAGATAAAATCTGAGGATAAAATTTTCAAGCATGATCAATTTATTAGCAAAGCTAGCAATTGCCAATAAAAGGGATCTAAGAAACCAGAACTGTCATCTGGAAGTTGACAGAGCATTCTTATCATCAGTAATGAGGAATCAACCAACTTACACAATCTTGAGTTGTTTACAAACTTTTCTGACTAGCTAGTGATTGATATAATTTCTTTGTGTTAGAGATGAGAAATTAAATGGAGAAAAATAAAACAGAGAAAAACAGAGAACTTAAATGTAAAAGTTGAGATTGGAACATTTAGGGATAGGGAACTTGAGGTTAGAACATTCTGTGGTTAATGCCCACTCCTCAATTTCTCAGAATTGTCTCAGCATAAGATTTCTTCATATTCACATGCTTTTATAATAGAATGTAAATTCTCCCCAAATCATATGATTTTATATTAAAGCAAAGTCTAGTTCACAATCACATAATAGAGAGAACTAAGCAGAATACAATTAATTGATTTTTTATTTCACAATTTATGACCCTTCGTGGTTGCCAAATTAGATAGACTACATGTATAGTTAAATTAGTTAGTCTTCAATGTAAAGAAGTTCTATTTCCCAAATTGTGGACTAAAACCCATTTTAAATCACCAAATGCCCTCTCTCTTGCTTAATTCCATCTAAGAGGGAACACAAAGGTGATACCATGCCTCCATACCCTTAAATTGTACACTACTCCATTTTTCATCTGTATACACATAATTATGAGGAGACAATACCTCTAAGGCCTAGACCTTTGGACTTTTCATACAAGAATTTCTAACAAACCAGCAGAACTCAACCTGCTCAAAAAGGTCCACTCCAAGTATCACTGACCACCCTAACTCCAATCAAGATTGGAATAAAGAATTCCTGGATTTTGTGTTATTGCACTTATGTTTGATTTTATATCAGAACCTTCAAGGAGGAGCTTGTGCTCCTATACTGCCTCATAATGTTCTTACTTAATGTTCTATTCCATTCACAATCTTTTCCTCTCCTTGCCCATCCTGTCTGGGGGATTATAAAGGACCAATTGCAGTCAGTAGTTTTTAGTGTGGGATAAGCTTTTGATCCCCATGGATGGTGAACCTGTCATAATATTTACAAGATGACCCTGATTGATAGATAATACACCTTACCAACACTTGCTTCCCCTAACAATAACCAAAGCGGATCTATTTATAATGGCTCCAGCTGGACCAAATGTTCAATTCACATTTATACCACAAGAATAACTGGACTTTTGAGAAGTTTTGTTCCTATATAGATCAGGAAAATTGTAACAAACATCCATAACCCCTTAACCTGGCTTTTCTACTTCTGAATTTATGCTTTCACTGCTAGCAATCTGCTTTGAGAACATATAGTGATTTATTGCATTGGCTGTTAACAAATGAAACATCCTATCAATCTGTACTTTATAAATAACTGATTCATAAGAGCATCCCAAGAATCAAAGGAGGTATTTGTAAAATTAAAAATCAGATAATTGTATTCTGTTTAGTTCTTTCTGTTATGTGATTGTGAGGTAGGCATTGCTTTCATTTAAAATCATATGATTTGGGGAAACTAATATGCTATTGTAAAAGCATGTGATTATAAAGAAATGTTATGCTGAGAAAATTCTGGGAAATTGGGGAGTGGTACTAACCACAGAATGTTCCAGCCTCAGGTTCCCTGTCCCCAAATATTCCAGTTACAACTTTTCCATTTAACTTCTCTGTTCAGTTTCTCAGCTCTGGCCCTAAGAAATTGTATCAATCACTAGCCAATCAGAAAAATTTGTAAATATATTACTCAAGATTGTGTAAGTTGGGGGTCAGCTGGGTAGCTCAGTGGATTGAGAACCAAGCCTAGAGACGGGAGGTCCTAGATTCAAATCTGGCCTCAGACACTTCCCAGCTGTGTGACTCTAGGCAAGTCACTTGACCACCATTGCCTACCCTTGCCACTCTTCTGCCTTGGAGCCAATACACAGTATTGACCCCAAGACAGAAGATAAGGGTTTAAAAAAAAAGATTGTGTAAGTTGGTTGGTTCTTATTATTGACTATTAGAATGCTCTGTTAACTCCCAGATGACAGCCTTAGTTTCTAAAGAGCTTTGGATCTCTTTAATTGTTAACTGCTAACTATGCTAATAAATTCATCCTCCTTGAAATTTTATTTCCTCAGATTTTATCTATTTCACTTGCAACACTAAGGATATTGGGCTATTGTTTTAATCCTCTGTTTTGACTCTCTAATTTAGGTATCAAGCTCATATTTGTATCATAGAAGGATTTGGTAGGCCCCTTTCTTTTACTACTATTTCAAATAATTTCTATAATATTAGAAAGCATTATTTTTTTAATGTCCCCATTGGGGAGTTTATGTCTGGCTTTTTAAATTGTTTTTCCTGAGATTGGGTTATTTAAGTCTATACTTCTTGTTCTGTTAATTTGGGCATTTTACATGTTCATCTACTATATGAAGTTGCCAATTTTATTGACATCAAAATTGTTTCTGTGGATTTCTCTTATTTCTTATTCATTTTTTTCATTATTTTTCCCCCAACTTTATTTTATTTTCTGTTTCAAGTTCTCCTTCCCTTCTTCCATCCAATGAGAAGGTAAGAAAACCAAAACCCACTACAAACAGGTATAGTTGTGCAAAACAAATTATTCTTATGCTCTTTTTGTAAATTCTTTTTTTTTTGCTTTTTAAAAATATATAACTAGTTTTATTTATTAATTCACTAATTAATTTGCTAATCTCTTCTTTGACTTTTGGAAATTCTTCTTTGGTGTTTAATTGAAGTTTTAATAATTGTTGGGTTTCTAAGTTCTTAAAATTGCATGCACATTTCATTGATCTAGTCTTCCTGTCTATTGTTGATGAAAGTGTTTAAAGATTTCAATTTTCCCCTGACTACTTCTTTGACTGCTCTTAAAAAGTGTTGTATGTTGTGTCATTGTTACATTCTTAGATGAAATTATTGAATTCTATTTTTTATACAGTTTGTTTTTTGACCTGCTAATTATTTAGGAGTAAGTTATTTGATCTCCAATTAATTTTTTAAAACCCATATCTTCTGTCTTAGAATCAATACAAGTATTGGTTCCAACACAGATGAGCAGTAAGAGCTAGGCAATTGGGGTTATATAACTTGCCCAGGGTCACACAGCTAGGAAGTATCTGAGGCCAAATTTGAACCCAAAACCTCTGGTCTCCAGGCCTGGTTTTCTATTCCCTGAGCCACATATCCGATCCTCCAATTAATTTTTTAATCCTTTCTCCTACTACCCTTTTTAACACATATATATATGTGTGTGTGTGTGTGTGTGTGTGTGTGTGTGTGTGTGTGTACATATATATATATATATATACATATACATACACACTGTTTTTGCATTGTGATCAGTAAAAGATGTACTTAAATATTCCTGCTTTTCAGCATTTCTTTGTAAAACATTTATAGTAAATTCTTATAAAGGTGACATGCACAACTAAGAAATACATATGCTCCTTTCTATTCTTATTCAGGAAAATCCAGAGTTCTACACTATATGCTATATTCTATCCTCTTTCAAATGAAAGTGAGTTTTAAGTGATGTCCATTCCCTACTCACCTTTTCCTGTTTTTGTACCATCTTCTTGCACATCTTGGTTGCTTAAGATTATAAATTCTCTTCTTCCTCCCCCTTTCTTCTTTAGTATGATCCTTTTCCCATCCCTTTTCTTTATGCTTTTACAATGATCAAAGTATAACACAACTACTCTTAGCCTCTCTGTCTTATTTAATTTTCTCTGTGACCCCTCTCTATGCCATTAAAGTTCTAAGGAGGGCAATTATTTATTCCTCATCTCCATTCTAAAATAAACATTTCATCTTTATAAATCCCCTTCCAATTAGCTAAACACGTTCCTTTCGTTTCTCTTGGTTCCAGTGTTTGAATTTCAAAGCTTTTACTTACTCAACTCTGGTCTTTTCATCAGGAATGCTTGGAAGTCTTCAATTTTACTCAGATTTTCTAGGTAAGTTACTTTGGTTGTAAACCTATAACTTTTGCCTTTTAGAATATCCTATTCCAAGTTCTCTTCTCCATCACAGCAGTAACTGTCAAATCTTGTGTGATCCTAACTATGTCTCTTCAATGCTTGAACTCTTTCTTTCTGGCTACTTGCTATAATTTTTCCATTGTCATGGATGCTCTGGATTTTGACTGTAACATCACCTGAGAATTTTTCTTTTGAAGCTTCTTTCAGGAGGTGACCAGTGGTTTCTTGCTATTTTCATTTTGTCCTCTGATTCTATTGGGACTTGGCATTTTCATTTACGATTTCTTGGCACATTTACAGGCTCTTTTTTTTTTCATGAATTTTGAGATAATTCAGTTATTCTTAGATTTTTTTCTTTCTTCCTTGCTCCTGACCTGTTTTCTAATAGGTTCATTTATATATAATATATATTCATATGTGCACATATATAAATTCTATCTTGTCTTTGGATGTAGTTTTAGTATTTTTTGTTGTTATCCGATCGAGTCATTAACTTCCCATTTTTCTTTCTAATTTTCAGGGAGCCTGCCTACATGGGTCGAACCTCTTGTACTAAGCTGCCAATTCTCCTTTCTTTCCTCTAGGTCTCATATTTCTTTTCCAATCCTCTCCTCCAAAACCTTCATTTCATTTGTCATAGCATTTTTTAAAACTCTTCATTTCTTCCAGGAATTCTAGTTGACCTTATGGCTAAATTGTGTTTTCCTTTGAAGTTTTGCTTATAGGTGTTCTGTAATTCTTCTTTGCTTCTTGGGTAGTAGTAGCTCCATACCATTTTTGTATGTGGTATCTTTTTTTTTTCATTATGAACTTATTTTTCCAAAATTACTTCCTGAAATGAAACTTTGTGTTATAGCAAAACTCTGTGTACTTCTGGAGGTAATGCTGGGGCCATGTGAGGATCTGATCTATATTACTTGGAGTTCTGTCTCTGCTTTCTATGAGTATTGAATTCTATATTCTTCCAAGGATCTCAAGGGCAGCTCAGGTCAGTGAGCTGAAAACTTTTAGCATAACTTAAGCTAAATTGTCTGATTTATTAATTAGACTTAATCAATGCCATCCTAGTTTAAGCTTTTCAGGTTCCTAATCCTGGTTTGGATCTGGTGACACAACTAGAAGTTTTTCCCTGATTGAAGAATTGATAAACTACTGACACTAGTAACTATCAGCTAACTGGAAGGCACAGAAGGTTAAGAGTGAAAGAACTGCCATTTCACCCATTGTTTGGGTTCTCTGCCCTGTTACTTGGCTGCAGGCCTCACACCTTGTCTGCCCTGGATTCTCAATACTGCCTGGAGTCATAGCAACTCAGTGGCAGGCTTCTTCCTACTGTGGATTCCATGCTCTAGTACACAGCTGCAGGCCCCAGTTTGTGCTAGAGGCTCTGAGATCTGAATCTGTGGCCAGAGTAATCCAGCTGCTAGCTCACATAAGATACCCTTATCTCAGTATCTCAGTATCTGCTGGGTCCAGACCCTTTTCAAGTGTCAGCTGAACAAAATTATTTACTTGCCTATATTCTTGCTCCCTGCCTTGATACACAAATTCTGACCATAGATCATTTCGGATGCTGGAAGGCTTTATGCTTGGTCTTCCTGATCGAACTGTCCCAAGTATCTTCAGCCTTTTGATGGCCTTCCTATGCTAATGTGGGCTAGAAAAATTATCCACTGTGGTTTCTTCTTGTATTTCCTAATTAAGACTCAGTCTAAAGTTCTTACTAAACCTTTGTTATAGTATTTTTAAGAAAGTAATGGATTAGAACTGTTTCTCCTTAAGTCTTTGAGTGAATTGTCTTTGCTTCTTTCTTCTTCTTCTTTGGAATATACATCTCCATTTTGTAAACCTTTATTCTATTTGTATTTTGTTTGTTATTTAGTTATTTCAGTTGTGCCTGACTCTTTATGACCCTCTTTTGGAGTTTTCTTAGCAAAGATACTGGAATGGTTTGACATTTCCTTCACCAGCTCATTTTATAGATGAGGAAACTCAGGCAAACAGGATTAAGTGACTTGCCCAGGGTTACACATCTAGTAAATGTCTGAAGCAAGATTTGAACTCAAGTAAGATGAGTCTTCCTGAGTCCAGACCAGATGCTCTATACTCTGTGTATGTATCTAGATGCCATTTGTCTTTAGATTCACAAATACTTGCTCCCTGTTTGTAATGTCCCAAGATAGGAGAGAATCCACTCAGACTGAATCTTCCATTCTAAGACACTATTTTTGACTTAGTCAACCAAATCATTTGAACTCTAGGGTTGCTGTGGGTTTGAAATCTCCATCTCTAAAATAACTCATCCAGAGGGCAACTGGGTGGCTCAGTGGATTGAGGTCTAGATACAGGAAGTCCTACATTCAAATCTGGCCTCAGACACTTCCTAGCTGTGTGACCCTGGGCAAGTCACTTAACCACCATTGCCTAGCCCTTTCCACTCTTCTGCCTTGGCACTAATACACAGTATTGACTCCAAGACAGAAGGTAAGGGTTTTTAGAAGAAAAAAAAAGACAAAATAAAATAACTCATCCAGTTCTTTACTTCATAGACCACCATTTCTAAACCAAATGAGGGAGTATTTAATGTTTTTACTTCAATCTTCCCTTCTCTATGCCCTCCTGCCACTTTACAGTGGTGATATCCCAACTGCTACTTCCCTGATGTCTTCTTCTATCCACCCAGAAGCACTACTATGATCAGGATGCCCTCCCCTGATGAATGGGCAGAATGGTTTCATTTTTCACCTGGCATTACTAGCATCCAGAACAGGGACTTGTATATAAGGGCTTAATAAATAGCCCTGAAATTGAATTGAACCTCATTGAATTAATTTCCTCATTTATAAAATGAAAGAGTTGTTCTGGATAAGTTTTAAGATTACTTCCAACTAAAAAATCCTTTGATTTATGACTTCAGGTTTGTTGAAATTGGCAATAAGTGAGATTTTTGTTAAATTTACTGTCCAAGTTTCAGTGCTACTGAATGATGTCAACGTGTTTATTTTCCCTCTGTTGCCTGCAGGGGCAGCTCCTTCCCTGCCCCACCCACCTGGAGATGAGAAGCTTCTTCCTAGGTGAGCCTGGACAGAAAGACTGGCTGTGCCATCCCTGGTCAGCAGGTCTTTCTTTCAGCGCTCGCCCTGACCTAACCCAGCTCAGAATATTGTCACCAAGTCCCAGGTGCATAGGAAGCAAACCAGAAGAGGCATGAGATCCATGGAGAAAGCAGAGCCTTGAGCCTCGGGCTACAAGTAGATGGGGAAACAAGGGAATATATGAAAGGGATGGGGAGAAGTATGGAAGAAGACAGATGAATGGCATAGGGGTCCTGCAGTAAGTAGCTATGGACTCCTCACAAGAACCTATCCTGTGACATGGGTGACAGTGGGACTTTTTCTAGAAGCTTAAAAATCTAGAAGCTTTAGGAGGGAGGGATCTCTAGCAACCCTTTGGGATTGACACAGCCTTTTCCATTAGATTTGTTGGCTTCTTTGCCAGGTTTAAGAACATGTCTATAAAGTCTTCTATGAGCTGTGAATTCTCTGGAATCTAGGGGAAGGGTGGGAACTTAATGAACTATGAGGGTCTTGCAAAGCCAGATATGAATTAAGAGAGGTATGTATATGTGGTAGGACAGATTGGAGAGATGAGGAGGCTTGGGAGCACTCTGCTCATTCCTTAGTTCATGAGTTGTCCTTTTTCTGCAAACAGATCTTTAAAAAAACATGGAGAAAAGAAACTACACCACTGTCACTGAATTCATCCTATTGGGCCTCTCTAGCCAGCCAGAGAAGCAAGAACTCATCTTTGCATTATTCCTGGTCATGTACCTGATTGGAGCAGCAGGGAATCTACTCATCGTCCTGGCCATCAGCTTAGACTCCCATCTCCATACTCCCATGTACTTCTTCCTCAGCAACCTGTCCCTTGTAGATTTTTGTTTTACCTCTGCCACAGTCCCCAAGATGTTACTAAACATCCACACACAGACTAAATCTATTTCCCGTGAAGGCTGTCTGACCCAAATCTATTTCTGCATCTTGCTTGCAAATATGGATAATTTTCTCTTGACTGCAATGGCATATGACCGCTATGTGGCCATCTGCTACCCACTCCAGTACACCACTATGATGAGCTTACAGCTCTGTTTTCTGATGCTGGCTGGCTCCTGGCTCATTGCTAATTTTCACTCTCTTCTGCATACTCTTCTTATGGCTCGTTTGGACTTTTGTGCCAAGAATGTCATTCCATACTTCTTCTGTGATCTTGTTCCTCTCCTTCAGCTTTCTTGCTCTGACACACAACTCAACCAACTCATGATCTTGCTGGTGGGTGGATTGATTGTTCTCATTCCCTTCCTTTGCATTCTTGTCTCCTATATTCACATAGTGTCTGCTGTGCTAAAGGTTCCATCTGCCAAGGGCAAACAGAAGGCTTTCTCCACCTGTGGCTCCCACCTCACTGTGGTTATTCTGTTCTATGGAACCATCACTGGGGTCTACTTGAATCCATCATCATCTCACTCTACGGAAAAGGAATCAGTGGCTTCAGTAATGTATATGGTGGTGACTCCCATGCTAAATCCCTTCATCTACTGCCTAAGGAACAATGAGATAAAGAGGGCCCTGAGGAAAATGTTCAACAGACAGAACTTCTCACACAGTCTATGATGCTAACTAAAGCATGTCTTACCCTAGAATTTTTGTGCTGGTAGGGACCTGAACCTATCAACAAACTTTAAGGAATTATGAAAATTCAGGGCTTAGCATGGAAGCAGGCAAAGAAAGAAATATAGTTCATGCTGCAGAAAGACACAGACTAAGGAAAGAGAAAGAAGAAACACCTCCAGAAAGAGACAAAACATAAAGAGAAGTAGATATTTATATATTAACTATATACTTAGCTTGAAGAATGTCATTTCTTACCCAGAAGCAGGCATACCCAAAGTTTCCTCATTTTTCACACATCATGGTTGTCAAGTTGATGCATAACACTGCACTATCTCTGTAGTGGCTCTTTCCATGTAATTAATGGAATGCCCCTAGCACAGAGCTCCACACATAGTAAGTACTCAAGAGGAATTTGTTGAGTGAATAAAAACTCTTAGTTGTACTCTTAGTTGGCTTGGCCATGGGGGTGGATGCACCTTTGATTTCTGATCTTGCTCTAAGAACTAGCATTGGGAGAGTCCCTTGAGAATATTATTCTAGATCTTTCATTGTACAGGTGAGGAAACTGAGGCCTAGAAATTTTATATGAATTAAAATCACAGCATTTTAAAACTACAAAGCTGGGACATGACCCCAGGTTTCCTAATTCAAATACTCCTCTGCCTTCGACTCTACTTCACTGTCTTGTCGTGGCAAACTTTTATGGCTCTGCAGGTTTGAATGCGAAGGCAGGAAATAGCTCATCACTGACTATCTATTTAGGTCTTACAATCTCATTTTAATGTCTTCTTTCTTGAAAGGAAAGGTCATCTGTCCACTGCTGAGGGAGGGAAAGCATACTATGAGCTCTAGGGTAGAAATGAGAAAAATGGCCTATAATAGAACCACAGGAGGCATTCCCATGTAAGCTTGCCTAGATGGGAGAGAATGCCTATCAATCAATCAATCATTTATTCAACATGTCCTATATGATGGGCTCTGTACTATGTTTTAGGAATAAAAAATACCAAAAAATTAAAGAATCTCTACTTGCAAGAAGCTGACATTCTAACTGAGGAGAACATGTGTATACATATATATATGCATTTGTGTTTGTGTCTATATGTATATATACACATATATTCACTTTATATTTATTCTATATATGTGGATATGGCATAATTTTATTTTTCATTTTATTTCCCTCAAAGTCAAGCACGGACTGTTTAAGTTTCTCTGCTTTCTCTTTTTTCTGTGATCCTCCATATATATTATATATATATGTATGTATACATATAGCATAAATATAAACATAAGAGGGATTCTTTGAAGTAAAAATAAAAAGGGAGTGTGTGTTCCTAGCGTTAATAATGGCTGATGCAAAAGTGTAGAGATGAGAAATGGAATGCCATATATGTGGAACAGAGAAAAAGCTAGTTTGACTAGATCCCAGTGGGGATGAGGGCAGGGGTATGAATATCCAATGAGACTACAAAAGGAGGTTGGGGACTGAGTGGTAAAGGCCTTTAAAAGCTAAACAGAAAATTTTATATTTTATCCTACAGGTATTAGGAAGTAACTGGAATTTATTTAGTAGAGCTGTGATATTGGAAATTTGGGGGTCCTTGAATGGATCTTGAGGTCTCTTTAATTATATCCTTATATATTAACTTTATTTGTTACAGAGCAATCACATGATAAGATCTAACCTTAAGGGAAAAAATTGGCAGCACTGTGGAAGACGGATTGGAAAAGGGAAGACTTTAAGCAGGGAGAGCAATTAGAAAGGTATAACAATAATCTAGGAGACAAGGTGGTAGTTATATGAGTAAACAAGAGTTAGATTTATGAAGAATTGTGAAGGTAGAAATAGAAAGATTCAATAGATGATTGGATACATGGACTATGAAAGAATAAGGAGTCCAGAAAAATGCTAAGATTACAAACCAGGGAGACTGGAAAGATAGAGGTGTGATGGACAGAAATAAGGAAATTTGGAAGAAGTGAGGGTTTGGGGAAAAAGATAATAAATTCAGTTTTAGATATGTTCATGTTGAATTTAAGATGCCTCAAGGGCATCCAGTTTGAAATATCCAATTGACAATTAGGGATTCAGGAGGGAAGTATTTACCAGGCCCATATCCAAGCCTTTCAAAGCCTACTGGGGCAAGAGCTGAACATGGTTACACACTTTATATTTCCCTGCTATCAGAGATTATTCTCTCTTCTCTCCTACCCCTGAACTAGTGGGTCTAGCGATACTTGAAAATGCTTTCATTTGAGCAAAGAAGGCTCTACAGGGATCCTTGTATACAGGTCAAAGCTTCCCTTTCTGGGACTCATGTAGAGGTTTTATTCATGTCATAATTAAGAATTTTTGGATCAGTGGCAAATTCCACAAACTACATCCAAGGAACATAAAAGGTGCTTTCAGTTAGAGCACTGGGGCAAAGGATCAGAAAGAGGGGGAAGGAGAGAGATAGAGGCTCCAGGACAGTTTTATTTGCTGGGAGGTCTTTGGGGGAGGAGAGGAATGGAGAGGAACAAAGAAGGTTTATTCTTGCCTATTCCAGGTGCTAAACTGTGTTGTTTCTAGCTACTAAAGGACTGAGAGTGCTAATGCCTTAGTTATATCTCTGACTGCCTAAAGGTAGGCTGTCATATGAACAATTCTCTACTCACACAAATCTGGCTATGACTTTCTAAGCAATGCCCCAAAGATATTTTCTTGTGAATTGAAGAAGTCTTTCCATGGCCATTTTTAAGTGGGATAACAAGACAGAAAGAAGGGCAGAAAGTAAAAGCTGGGACTCAATTGAAAAGCAGGGGCAGAGGAAGCTAAAACCATTGAAAAAGGTGGGCTCAGATCCCTTCCTTAGGGACTCAGTATTACATATCATATATCACAGTCCCACCCTCCTGGGGTCATAGAAGTGCATCATTTTTTCACCTTCAGATGAAGTGAGGGAGATAATAGAAGAGAGCCACAACAGATTTATGACAGGTACAATCAGGAGAACTGGTATGACCATTTGTTGTGTACATTGTAGAAAGAATTCATGCAGCGATGTATAGGACTAGATGGACTCTGAGATCCTTTCACCCTCTGACATTCTGTGACCATGCAATTCACCCCATAAATTTTCCATTGAGGATTGATCCAATGCACTGGAGTAATTTCATAGGTACCAGGGCAGCACTAGGACTAGAGTCCATTTTTCACTTCTGCTCTATATAAGACCGGTTTACTTCCTCTTCTGCTCACACATTTTCTGAATGATTTATTTAAGCCAATTTCTGTGTGACAATCATTGCTGGTAATATGCTACATGCTATTTATGCTAAAGATGAATCTCATGTATAGACAGAGGTGTACTGGTAAATGTTTAACAACTGTGGGTGGGGCAGGGGTATAAGGGAAAAGGATCAGGATACACTTGAAAGCATGATCTACATTATTAATGTTTTCTTCACTTCCTCAAGTCCAAATAATCAGTAAATCAATAAATGAAGCCCTGATTTGTAATGTTTGCCAATTTCTGAAGTGTAAATGCTCACACTGCTTGGGCTGGTTCAGCTGGTTCTAATCTAGTGACTCCTATAATAATTTTAAGAGATATGAAAAAGGAAATATCTGGGTTATGACATTTTAGGGAAAAAATAATTATCAGTATTAATGCTAATGATCGTTTCTTTCCTTTTTTATATATCTTAAAATTGATCTTCAATTTCTTTTGAAAGAAGAAAAACATAAACCTTGCATCTTTTCAGAACCCTGTTAGAAAAAAAATATCATTTCCTGGACTTTAAACCTTATGAATTCCTTCCTTTTCCTACCTTTTTGCAGCTTTACATCAATTTCTTTTTTTGGTCAAAGGTATTATATTGATCACAGATCATTTTTATATAGGATTCCAACAAATTCTTCCTGTAAATTAATTTTTTAAAAAAATGTTCAACACATATAAATATACATAGTGTTATAAATGCATAGTGTTATAATGAAATAAATTTAAGATCTGGCAGTGAAATTTCTCCCCTATTCACTTAAATCATTTTTCTTATCTTATTGCTTAGAGTTTCTAGAAATATATAGATTTAATAATAGTAAAAGTGGACATTTTTGTTTTATCCTTATGCTTTGTGGGAAAGTTTCTAAGATTAGAAAGAATTCTTGTTCTTAGTTTCAGATAAATGTGTTTTACATTTCATTTCTATGCTTTTGGAATGTTTTTTAATATGTTTTATTTTATTAACACTTTTTGTACATCTCGATATCATTATATGAATTTTGTTTTCTTATAAGTATAGTTCAATATGCTAAGTGTCTTCCTAATGTTGAACCATCCTTGTGCAGCAGTGATGGGGTAAAATGGTAAACAGAATTGTTCAACCACTCCTATCTTCCCCTTCCTTACAGTCGGATTAATTCATTGACAAGAAGGATTTCATGGGATAGGCAAATATGGAGTGAGAAAAATGGAAAAAAAGGAATTCAGAAAAGGGGGAGTAAAGAAGCAGGAAGTTGGGGATAGGAAATATGGTTTGTATATCAGCCATGTAGGGTTCCGAATCACTGAGATAGAAAGTGCATGCAGGATAAGGAGTATGCAAACTATTGAGGAAGAAGCACATAGCATAACAGTGGTTGGAAGAATGTGTGTGTGTTGGGGGTGGGAGATGGAAAGGAGTAGATACATGGACCAGAGAATGCCCTCTGGAGCGCCGGAGAAGTGCCAGCACCATACACACTCCTCATTAGTTTACATACTCCTGTCCCCACATACGCACACCCCTTTAGTGTTAATTGTTGCCACCTCCTGACTCCTGATTCCCCCCCACCATTATTTCTGCTTGTGAGGCAGGTCTCCTACAGCAAAACAGACTACAACGGCAGGTTCCTGCCATGAAGCTGGTCCTGAGGTAAGACCTGATTATCTGCTTTCCTCAACAGACAATTCTCCCACCTAATCCTCTACCTGGACCCATTCCTCAATACTTAACAGTCAGTCAAGCAATGATGAGAACTTGCTATTTGTTGGGCACTATAGTCTTGCAGATACAAAGAAAGGCAAAAAACAGTCACTGCCCTGCAGGATTTCCATTTTAAAGAGAGATAGCATCAAAATAAATATTCTATTTACATACAAGATATATAATAAGGTAAAATGGAAGCAATCTTTGAGGGAAGGCACTGAGAGCAGGGAGATTGTAGAGAAAGACTCAGAAGAACCTTTTCAGAAAGTGGGCTTGAGCTGAGTGTTGAAGAAAGCCAAGAAAGTTAGCTTTGGGATCTGATGTTAGTGGGAGGTGATTCCCGCAGCTACAGAGTTTCTTCAAAGGAAAGAGCACCACCACCAGGAGGATTCTGCAGCCAAAGGGCTAAAACCCAAGCCATGTCCCAGTTTTCCATAATATCCAGATTTTATGAGTTGCTCCACAACGAATGTGAGGTCACTGGCACCACAGACTCTTTTGGCAAAATGTTGATCAATGTGAGCACGATTGCCACATGGGCAAAAGAATATTCAAATCGGACAAATATGCTTCCTTATTGATTGATGGCTCCCAAAAAAGTGGACACTCCCTCTCCAATTCCAGGTTCAAAACCAAAGGATTTCCATGATGTCAGAGGAGAACATGTCTCTGGGGTCCTATACCACAAATTTGGTCAGTGATGTAATAATAAATACATCTAACTTGGATCTTATAAATAGGTTGAAACTAGCACCCTAGAAAGAAACTAGAACTGGTAAATACTTTTATTTCACCACATCTCTTCATCTTAAGAATGATATAGTCTCCAAAAATGTCCTCAGTCTCCTATCCAGAATATTCAAAAACAATGATAAAAGATAGCTGCCCCTCCCTTCAAGGAGTCAACATTAGGCCACTGCAAAATGTGGGAAGTGAACTTACTGATCCTAGTTGTGGAGGTAGATATGGGTCAGGTGGTTCATGGGGTGAGGCTACTAGTCTTTAATAGATCTGAATTGATTTTCTCACCATCTCCTTAGTAATTATGGCAAAGAATAAAGTGAAGTAGGACCCCCAACCAGAAAACCTTGAACAACTCTATTGGAGAAGAATTTGGTAATGTGTGTGTGCAATCTAGGTAGAGGACAACCAATGACATCCTAATGCTATGGCTCAATGATAACTCCTCCATTCCAGAAAGCAGTTGCAAGGATAATTTTACAAACAATTGTTAGGCAACAAATGGGATCAGGGTAAGGTGATTCCATCATCTCTGGAGGTTCCAGCCTCCAACCTTTTTATGAGTTTACCTGGTTTGCAAAATGCCATTTTATTGACAAAGTCAGATTAGACTATGATTTGGCTCTGGATAAAAGCACTATCATCAAAAGGTGGCACCAAATGAAAAACTCCCACACTGCTACTGTAGTCCTTAATTGAATGGGGCTATTACCTAATGGTAGTGGCATCTTAAATAGACTAGTAAGGGCAACCAGAGTGCCAAAATCCACCCACATTCAAGTAAATTAGTTTGTTCCAGGGTTGGCAGAGAGACAGACTAGATTTAGTAATCTTTGACCACAAAATCTGTACTATCACTTCCACTGATGTTAGTATACCTTTTGAAAATAGCCTGCCTTTCAATGGACCAGAGCAGGCAACATTGAAAATACCAAATACTATGTTCTTATTTAGCTCAGGAAGACTACAGAGTATATGGTTATATAGTGAGAGTTGGGGCTTTGGGATCTGACTAAGCATTCCGTATTAGTCAAACTAAAAATCATTCTGAAGTATCCAAATCTCATGAATCAATTGATGATACAAGACTCAATAGAACAAGGAATCTCTCTCTCTAAATATATATATATACGTGTGTGAGTATAAAATATAACAGGGCAAGTATTTACAGAATGAATATAGACTAGAAATAACTGTTTCTTTTATTATTTTAGCAGAGAATAAATCATTTTATTTTGCTTGATAAAGATATTATTGATATGTGCCCACATATGGATTTTAAACTTGTGCTGCTATGTCTTTATTACCAGGTATATACATATTCAGAAAGAGAACTCTGAAATGAACTATTATGTAATTGTAATACCAATGTTTGTATATTTTTAAATATTATCTGAATAAAAAGAAAGTATATCTTTAGCAGTAACACAAGGAGAGGTGTGCTAAAATCAGCTTTGCAGGTTCTCCTAGATTGTTAAAGTTCATGTGTGAGCTTTTATTCTTCTGAAATCAGCAAATATTACAAATTGGGGCTTGGTTTATTGTTTCGTTGATTGTCTAGACCAGTGGTTCCCAAACCTTTTTGGCCTACCGCCCCCTTTCCAGAAAAAATATTACATAGTGCCCCCTGGAAAATTTTTTTTTATTTTAATAGCAATTAATAGGAAAGATATATGTATTAATGTTTCTACCTTTTTCGTAAAATATAGTAAAGAAAGGTGTAAATTAGAAACATTGAACTTTGAAATTATGAAACTATTGAACTCAGAAATGTACCTGTAGCCATCACTGCCTCCCTGGATCGCTGCAGTACCCACCAGGGGGCGGTGGCGCCCACTTTAGAAAACACTGGTCTAGACTCTAGACTTAGGAAAGTAATAGAGAAAATGTTAATAATACAGATTAAACTCAAACTCTGTTGTACATAGACATCTTTTTTCCAGAGAGCTGGTTACCCTAACATTTACCAACACATCTCTGCCCAGAAGCCTCCTGGGAGTCACCTAACAAGAGAGTGTAATAGGAGTGATGAGAGTACTGTTTCATTTGTCAATGTGTGCCTATGAGTCTTTTGTGTTTAAGCATTTATTTCATGGTCAGTCAGTCAACAAGCATTGTATTAAGGGCTAGAATACAAAATAAAAAAAGACAAAAGACAGTTCCTACTGTCAAGGAGCTTACAGTCTACTGGGGGAGACAACATGAAAACCATTAAAATACAAATAAGCTATATAAAGGATAAATAGGAAATAATCAATGGAGTGATTAAATTATAATTAGGAGGTGGCATTTTAGCTAGGACTTAAAGGAAGTGGAAATGAGAAGGAAGATCATTTCAGGTAAGAGGGACAGCCACAGAAAATATCTGGAGCTAAGAGATGAAATATGGTATTCAGGGAATATCAAGAAGGTCAGAGTTAACTAGATGAAAGAATGGATAAAGAAAGAAAGTGGGGTTTGAGCTGAGTGTTGAAGAAAGCCAAAGAAGTTAGCTTTGGGCGCTGATGTTAGTGGGAAGTTATTCCTGCAGCTGCAGTGTTTCTTAGAGTAAAGAGCACTACCACCAGAGGGAGGGTGTAAGGTTTGTTAAAAGACTGGGAAAGCAGTGTGGGGTTAGGTTATGAAAGGCTTTGAATGCCAAATAGAAGAATTTATATGTGATTCTAGAGGTAACAAGAAACCTCTTTCTTGTTTATTTGGAATTTATTGAGTGATGGAAAGGGGAAGGAAGGAGTGTTGTTGGTCTTGTACTTTAGGAAAATCACTTTGATGGCTGAGTATAGGATAGATTGAAGTGTAAAGACACTTGTGACAGGTAGACCAACCAAAAGGTTACTGCAAGGGGCAGCTAGGTGGATAGACAGTCAGGCTGACCTGGAACTTGGAGGTCCTGGGTTCAATTTTTTTTTAAAGTCTCTGCTTTTAAGGAGCACTCTCTCTAATGAGGGAAGCAAAATGTAAGCAATTATATATAAACAATATAAAGACATGAAAATTTGAGGAAAGTCTCAGAGACTAACATTAAGGAAGACTGAATAGTCTTCTTGCAGAAGGTGATACTTTTGCTGGAATTTGACTGAAGCAAGGGAAACCAGAAGGCAGAGATGAAGGAGAGATTCCAGGCATGGGGGGACAGTCAGTGAAAATGCCCATAGTTGGAAGATGGATTATCTGATGGAAGGAAGAGCAAGAAAGCTGTTGTCACCAGAGAACAGAATGAGGGGGTAGGAGAAAGGGTAAGAAAGTATAAAGTGTAAGAAGACTATGAAAGGTAGGAGAGAGGGAAGGGAACAATTTCTATCTTATATCTGAGGAAATAACTTGCCCAGGTTCACAAAGCTAGTAAGCATCTGAAGCAAAATTTGAACCTAGATCTCCCTTACTTTAGGCCCAGCATTTTATTGACTGCACCAATTCTAGGAAGGAGCCAAGTTATAAAGGGATTTGAAAACAAAAAGGATTTCATATTTGATCCAGAAAGTGATAAAGAGCCATTGGAGTTCATTGAATAGGACAATGATGTGGTCAGACCTATACTTTACAAAGATAAATGGAATAGCTGATGGGTGGACTGAAATTGGGAGAATCTTGAGGGGGGAAAAAAAACAATCAAAAGGCTATTGAAATAGTCCAGGTGTGAAGTGTTAAGGGCTACCTACCTTGGTGCAGACCCTTAACACTTCACAGCTGGAGAGAAGACTGTTTACAGTTTAAAATCAACAGGACTTAAGTCCTCCAATCACAAAAAGTATAAATTGACAGAGAGGAAAGGAAGTTGTCCCTTTTTTCTGGAACCAGGGCTCAGAAGGGCAGGTGGTCTGGCTCTAGTCTGGCTCTAGTCTGGCTCAGCCTGCTTTCTAGAAGAGGCAACTGGCCACATAGCTTGTGCATTTCTACCTCTCTTTCTCTGGCCCATTTTTTCCTATTTAATAAATAATTATAAAATTAAGATACAGTCTCCAGAGAATTTTAATTGTAACAGAGCCTGAGTGACTGGGAAGATAGTGGTGTCCTCAGTAATAATGGAGAGGTTTGGAAAGGGACAAGATTTGAGGAGAAAGATAGTGAGTTCAGTTTTGGATATGTTGAGTTTAGATGTCTATAGGCATCCAATTTGGGGTGTCCAATAGGCTGTCAGATTATGAGTATCTGGAAGATAAGGCTGGGTAAGTAAACCTAAAAATCAACAGCATAGAGATGGTAATTGAATCCATCAGAGCTGATGAAGTCACCAAATGAAATAGAAGAGAGAGAGAGGAAAGGGCCTAGGATTGAGCCCTGGTGGACACCTATAATTAGTGGGTGTATCTAGGACTAAGATTCAGCAAAGGAGATAGAGGAGTGGTCAGACTGGTTGGAGGAAAACCAGGAGAGAGCAGTATCATGAACACTTAGAAGAATGTCAAAGATATGAGTCTTCTTTCATGACATGAGGAATATGAAAATATGTATTATATGACAGCACTTGTATAACCTAGATCAGATTATCTGCTTTCTCAAGGAGGAGGATGGGGAGAAAGGGGAGCATGAAGTTGGATGGCAAATTGTCAGAAAACAAATATTTAAAAAATTTTCTATGGGAAATTGAAAAAATTTTAAAAATTTAAGAAATTAAAAAGATTTTTAAAGAGTATCTAGGAAAAAGGGTGATTGATAATATCAAAGGCTGCAGAAAGGTCAAGAAGGATGAAGCTTGATAAAAGGCCCTTAGAATGGGCAGTTAAAAGATAACTTTGGAGAAAGTAATTTCAGTTGAATGAAGTGAATGAAAGCAGGACTATAAAGAGTTAAAAAGAGAATAAGGAAAGGAAGTATTGTAAAGATGTTGATTGTAGATGGCCTATACTGGATATGTACTTTGTATATTGAGTACCTGTTTTAGAAGAGACCCTATTAATCCATAGGAATAACCTTACCTCCACCCTATTGGGAAATTTTCTTGGAGCAACTCCAAATAGAAGCAATAAATTAAAGATCACAAGAAAAACTTTATCTTCTTTTTTTTTTTGGAGGGGGTCAGGCTCCCCCATGTCCAAGAATGAATCTGGGTCTACTTGAGGCCAGAGACCCTTCTGGAAGGGGAAAGGACAGTAGGTTTAGGAATAAGCAATTATATAGCACCTACTTGGTTCCAGGCACTGCGCTTAGTGCTTTACATATATTATCTCATTTGATCTTTACAATCCCACGAGGTAGGTACAGTTGAGGCACCAGAGGCAAACAGAGGTTAAGTGACTTGTCCAGGGTCTGGACTAATGTCTGGAGTTACATCTGAACTCAGGCCTTCCAGACAACAGACCAAGCACTTTAACTACCATATCTACTGAGTTGCCTCAATAAGGGGAGATGCCTCCTAGGCTGTGCTGACATATATTTCCAATGTCATTCCGCATCTAGAATAATATGTTCAATTCAGTTTAGTTCTGAGCACCACATTTTAAGATAGACATTGTAGGGCAGCTAGGTGGTTCAATGAATAGTGTCAAGCCTGGAGTCAGGAGGACACAGGTTCAAATCTGACCTCAAACACTTCCTAGCTGTGTGACCCTGGGCAAATCACTTAATCCCAATTGCCTAGCCCTTATTGCTCTTCCACCTTGGAACAGATATCAATTCTAAGGCAAAAGGTAAGGTTTAAAAAGGGGGGGGGGGCATTGTAAAGCATGTCTAGAAGAGGGTAGAGAGTGAAAGAATTTGAACCTACTAATAATATGAGATTAAAAGAATTGAGGAAATGATTTTCATTTGATGAAGAGGATATAAGGAAAACAAAATACATGAAACTTATCTTCAAATATTTAAGGAGGCACAAATTAAAACTAAATATAAAGAGGTGATTCTTCATAATTAAGGCTGCCCAAAACCAGAATGGGCTTTCTTTTGAAGTAATGAGCTCCCTATCAGTGGAAACCTTTAAACAAAGGCTGGGTGACTATTTGTCAAGAATATTGTAGGTAAGGCTCATGCATTAGCTAGAGAGGTTTCATTAGATGACATCTGAGGGTTTTCTCAGCCTTACAATTACATATTCACACATATACTCATGCACACACACATATACCTTGTTACGATTAAAAATGATAAAGACATATAGTATAAGAGAAAAGCTTATTTTAATAGCCATGGCCTTGTTGGTGAAATATCTATGACCACACTTGATTCCTTTAAATTTACCGCTGGTGCCCATCCTCTCTCCCACACGCCAGCCAGCTCCTCAGGAAAACCAAGAGAGCCTTTCTCTAGGCCCTCCTCTGAATTTAAGCTGCCCTATGCGTGGGGACGTTTGATGTCCCCATGCCCCAAAAACCAGAAACCCATTGGAATCATGGGAAATGTAGTCTCATAGCCCCCACATGCCCATAGTAAGTCTGCTAGACACTTTCAAATAGCACTTCCCTGAATTCAAAACAGACAACATGCATGCACATACACATGCACACAGGATCACCCCAGCAGCAACTGAATCCTATGATTCAAATCTAGGTCCCATTTTCTAAAATGAGACTACAGATTTAAATCAGCTAATAGGCACCCTGCCACAAATAGCTTTCCCAGTTCTACCTGGTAGAGTTAATTGCCAGCAACTGCTTTATCCTGGAACAAAATAATAATAATCACTAACATTTATATAATGCTTACTATGTTCCAGGTACTGTATAATAAGTACTTCACAATTACTATCTCATTGGATCCTCATAACTACTCTGCAAAGTAGGTCCTATTTATTATCCCCATTTTTCAGATGAGGAAATTGAGGCAAACAGGTTAAGTGACTTGCCCAGGATTTCAGTTAGCAAATGTTGAAGGCTGGATTTGAACTCAAGTCTTCCTAACTCCAGGACCAGTGCTCTATCCACTGTACTACCTAGTTACTCCAGGACTAAATGGTACTAAAGCCCCAAAACTATCACCAGAGTTCTAAAGTGCACAATATAAGTACCCACCTCTTCTCCCACCCCCCAATTGTGAATGCATTGCTGACCAGATCCTGCCACTGTGAGGAAACAGACATAGCAACATTTGGCTGCCAAGAAATATTCTTGCTCCAGTGCAGTCTCCAATCTCCCCATTGCTCTGCTACCCAGCTGGGCAGCCTCAGCCACCACCTCGGATTACACTGGAAGGAGAATCAGCCTTGGCTCCTGAACAAGCTTATTAATAAAAAGGGGAGCATTGTGGACTTGCAAATGCAGAGTACACACATACAATGTGGTCATTCATGAAACGAACTGACCATTCATTCACCAAATAAACAGTATAACTGTGCTGGTCCCACAAATCAGGGGGCAGAAATGGGACCACAATCCAAAATGAGCAATGGAAGGGCAGGAGATTCTGAAAAGAGGGGAAATTTTTCTTCTTAGCAGGGTTCCTAATAATACCAACTGCTTTGTCAAAAGCATTTACTCATCACCAGAGATTTTCCTCATCCTCACCTTCAATAGCCCTCCATTGATTAGAGGACCAAGTCTAGTTTTTGTTGTAGTCAGGTTTACCCTACTGGGAACACAAATTAGAAGACCTCAGATTTTATCCTCTCTCTCTCTCTGTCTCTCTCTGTCTCTGTCTCTCTCTGTCTCTGTCTCTCTCTGTCTCTGTCTCTCTCTGTCTCTCTCTGTCTCTCTCTCTCTCTCTCTCTCTCTCTCTCTCTCTCTCTCTCTCTCTCTCNGTCTCTGTCTCTCTCTCTCTCTCTCTCTCTCTCTCTCTCTCTCTCTCTCTCTCTCTCGCATGCACATATATTCACACATTTAGGCTCTCCAAGGAGCTTACAAATTTTAAAAGGAAGCATTATGGATATATACCAACCAAACTCACATACAATATAGTCATTCATGGAATGAGATCATTCATTTAATGAATCTTTTATTTGTGTCGGAACCACAAAACAGTCTGTAACATGACCACATGCCTCTGACAGACAAAGAATATAGATTGAGTGAAGGAAAAAGAGGAAAAGGAGAATGATTAAGGCAAATATCATGCATGGAGAGAAGGACCAGATGCCAAATGAATTGAATTTTCTAAGGAAAGTCATGGTGTGGTAGGGGTTTGGGAGTTTAAATGATGGATAGTGGGGTTGAAGTGGTAGGACTGAAAGGTGACAGAAATTATAATTTATAAATCATTTCAGGGAAAGTGGCTGTAGATAAAAGTTCAAGTGAGGAAGAAGTTATAATAATCTAACAGACTTGCTGTGAAAAAAAAAAAAACAACACAGACAGATCTAGACTATAAGCTCCATAAGTACAGGAGTCTTTTCTTATCTGAATTATTTATTTATTTATCTAGCTCAGTAATGTGCATATAACAAGCATTTAATAACTACCTATTGAATTGAAATAGTCTATAATAAAGAATAAAAAAGTCAGAAGAAGATATTAGAGAAGAACCAAGATTTAAAGATATCTAATGGACAAAAATCATGTTGAATGCTATAGTAAAGACCAAAGAAGAAAATGGTCTAGAAGATTTTAGATTTGACAATGAAATTTTTATTAGTTACACTAATAAATGACTGAAAGCAAAATAAGAAAAGGGGAAAGGATCACATTAGGAATGTAATGTGTTTCGGCAGATGCCCAGGCATCTACAATACAGATATCCATTTGAGAGATGTCAAGGAACGAGTTCTGAAAGAAGACATTCTATATTCACCTGTTACAAAGTGAGAGCAGCCTTTCTCCACTGGCTACTTAACCAGAATCGGTTATATTTTTTAAACTATCAGACAGAAACAATCTCTCTGACTCTGTCTCTCTGTCTCTCTGTCTCTCTGTCTCTCTGTCTCTGTCTGTCTGTCTGTCTGTCTGTCTGTCTGTCTGTCTGTCTGTCTCTCTCTCTCTCTGTCTCTCTGTCTCTGTCTCTGTCTCTGTCTCTGTCTCTCTCTCTCTCTGGTGAAGGTCTCATTTACCCACAGCACAGGCACCATGTACTATGAAGCTCAGCAGAGAAATCTACCTTCCCTTTCCTTAGGTCCTTTGGCACCAAGAAACAAAATTTTGGTTTCATTTAAGTTCTAGGTATAAGGAGTAAAGAAGTCCCAGACCCAGGAGGTCCAATCATAAGGACCTTGGAGCCCCGGATTCGAGGCCATATGTTGCAACCAACTCAGCATGGAAGTCCTAAGAAGGCAAGGTTCAGGGACTCAAACCCAGAAGAATTTTGGACTTAGAACTTACTGGGTTTAATGCTGTAGAAACTAAATTAAACTGAACCTAATCCTCTCCTCCCTAGAAACTGAGATGGTATAGGAAAGATTGTGCTCCACCCCAAGTGTTGAAAGTAAATATTTATATGTTTGTTCTTGCTAAACATTGAAGTAAATTCCTTTACAAAAGCTAATCTGACTGTTAAATGTTTAAATGGAACTGGAGTGCTTGGACCTTTTGGAGAAACAAAAGTGAGGCTAGAGCCAATGGTAGAAACAAAAGACTTCTCCAACTTCCTAAGGATCCAGAGAATCCTGAGGAATGGGAGAAATGTAAAATAGCTGGACTTTCAGACATGGGAACAAAAGCAGTAATTATTACAGTAAGATGTTAATATGTAAAAATGCCTATAAAATAATATTTGCTATAAGTTGCTGACTTCTGGAAAATGGGGAGACCTATACAGGTGACAGAGATTCACTAGAGAAGAAGAGAATAATCTATTAAGAATATGAAGGGCTTCGTTTTTCAGAGGAAGGAAGAATGAATCTAAGTACAGTATAAAAATAGGAAAGGATAGGGAAGAGAAGGAATCTTAGCCCTCAAAACAAAATAATTACTAAGCTCCCAAGATCACTGTAGTTATCAAATTTACAGACATCTCTCAGCATAGTTCTGGACATGGAGTAATTGAGGATACCAAGTTTAAAGTCTGAGCTCTGATATTTACTAGTTATGTGACCCTGGCAAAGTCAAGTTCACAGTCTGAGCCTCAGTTTACTCAACTATAAAATGGCAATATTGGTATTTGCATTACTTTAGTTTCCAGGTTTGTTATGAAAGAAACCTGTTATGAACCTTTAAATGCTATAAAGAAGAAAATGTTAAACCACTCCAGTGTCTTTGCCAAGAAAACCCCAAGGATAGAGGTCGATGAGGTCACTAAGAGTTGGACATTACTGAAAAAGTAAAACCAACTGAACAAGTACTATGTAAATGGAAGTCATTATCATCACTATCATGTGGTTCTCTTGTTATATGTTTATTTTTTCCTTTTCCTATAGGTTTTATCTTAAGAAGATTGGTGCCATAGGAAAACATACATATCCATGATTTTTGGTATGGAGTTCAGAGTGATATCCATTAAAATCACATGTAACCTCGCTTATAGGGCAAGTATATGTGTCAAAAGCTTTCTGAAAAATTAATTTCCTGCAAGTTGAATTTTATTTTGCCATAATTTTCAATAAACTAAAAAGCATTTTTGCCCCAATAGTTTTTCAAAGATCCTTTAAAATGCTCCCAACAGTAATGGTGTGATTAGAGGCAAAATAACTCATGCAAAATATCAATAACTTAATAAAGAAGGTATAGTGGAGAGCACTAGACTTAGAAATGAGAAAACATCAGTTTAAGTCCCAGCCCTAACACTCTTAAGTCATTTGACATTTGACATTTTTCTCACACCATCCCCCACCTATACCTAATCTGTTGCCAAGGCTCGTGGATTTTACCTTTATAACAACTCTCACACACATACTTATCTCTCCTCTGTCTGACATTGCCACCACTTTAGTACAGGTTCTCATGACTTCATGCTGGACTACTACAATAACCTGCTGGTCATCTCTCCACTCCAGTCCATCCTACATCAAAAATGTTTTCCTAAAACATATGCCTATGTCACCTACCTATCAATTGGCATCCCATCACCTCCAGGATCAAAAAAAGCCATACACACAAATATATACACATCCTTTTCTAGTCTTCTTATACCTTATACACCATGCCTCCACTGTCAAATTCTTCCATCCAATGACACTGGCCATTTTGCCATTCTTCACACAAGATACTCTCTCTCTCTCTCTCAACTCTGGGATATTTTCACTGACTGTCCCCTATGCATAAAACTCTACATCTCTACCTTCTGGCTTTCCTGGCTTCTTTCAAGTCCAAGCTAAAATCTTACCTTCTAGAGATAGCCTTTCCCAGATCCTCTTAATGCTAATGCCTTGCCTCTGTTGATTATTTCCTATTTATACTATATATAAATTGTACGTAGTTGTTTTCATGTTATCTCCCCTATTAGACTGTGAGCACTTTGAGGGTAGAGATTATCTTTTGCCTTTCTTTGTATTCCTAGTCCTTAGTACAGTGCCTGAGACATAGAAGACACTTAATAAATGTTTACTAACTGAAGTACTGACTGATTTACCGTCTCTTAGCCTCGGTTCCCTATGCTATAAAATGGGGATGCCGTTTCTTTTTTTTTTATGCTTCAACTTAGTAACCAGTGAAATAGGTAGCATAAATCTTCCCAAGAAATACCTATGTCACATTTTCGAGATTACAAAATTGTTGTGAAGAAAGCTATGTAACCTATGAAGCACTATATAAATGTGTGAGATTGATTAGTGTTAATAATATTGATTAGTGTTAATAATGAATAGTCATAATAATTATGATAGAGAAATTGAGCCAAAAATCCAAGTACCAGTCACAAAACAATGGAGTTAGCTTCCTAAACAGGCAGACTATAGGTTCTTTAATCCTTTAAATAGCCTAGAGCTGGAGAGAAGGCAGAAGGCTACTTATTCCCTGCCTGGGTAAATAGTACACTGGCTTCCTCTCTTCCTGTGCAAACAATTTTCAACATCCAAGCAACTCTTTAATACAGAATAACTACTGTATTAGAACAACTCAAAACCCTCACTTTATGTATGATGCACTGTGGTCTCCTTCTTCTTAGGTACTGCCTTTTCTTGAATAAACAGGACTGGAGGTCCATGGGGCTGCCCAAGAGCCAGTTTTGTTCTCATTCCTTCCAGTGAAAGCATATTACAAAGAGTCCTTTAATTCCTCCAAGAATACCAGAACCCCAAAAGCAATCAGTTTTGCTTCCCTCAGGAATGAAGGAGGGAGACTGGAAGGCTTAGAGAAAGTGAGGTATGAGTAGTCATAGGTCTAAATCGAAGTGATCTGAAAATCTAAATCTAAGTCAGACACTCAAAACTTAAGAATATCCAGTGATTAAATTGAATCAGTTAAAAAAATTGAGGATATATTCTCAAGACGTGTTCCTGTATTGGGTGAATATGTGTAAGGCTGTGTCCCCTTAGGCTTAGCAAAACTGAAGATTAGAAGGGGGGGGCGGGTAGAGGGAGAGGGAGAAGTAGAAGCAGAGAGAGAGAGAGATTAGAGGGTAAAGAGAAACAACTGTATTATAGATGGCTTGAAAAGCTCAGCTGCAAATGAAAGGTGAGCAGAACCAATGAACCTACCCCAAGGACTCATTATCTCAATACCTTGGTTCCCAAAGGCTTACCTGAATATGACCCAATAGGAATCTAAGAAGTATAATTTGGGTATGTGAAGGGTTAAATTTTTGGGGTAGGAATTTGAACAAAAGCCAGTGCGTAATTTATAGCTGCGCTTTTCATGGTGGCAAAGAACTGGAAAAGGAGGGTATGTCCTTCAATTGGGGAATGGTTGAACAAATTGTGGTATATGCTGGTGATGGAATACTATTGTGCTAAAAGGAATAATAAACTGGAGGAATTCCATGTGAACTGGAAAAACGTCCAGGAATTGATGCAGAGCGAAAGGAGCAGAGCCAGAAGAACATTGTACACAGAGACTGATATACTGTGGTAAAATCGAATGCAATGGACTTCTGTACCAGCAGCAATGCAATGACACAGGACAGTTCTGAGAGATTTATGGTAAAGACGCTACCCACATTCAGAGGAAGGACTGCAGGAGAGGAAACATAGAAGAAAAACATTTGCTTGAACGCATGGATTGAGGCGGACATGATTGTGGATGTAGACTCGAAACTACCACACCAATACAACTATCAACAATTTGGAAATAGGTCTTGATCAATGACACATGCTAAAACCAGTGGAAATGTGCATCGGCTATGGGGGGGGGGTGAACGGGGGAGGGGGGTGAAGTGGAAAGTGGGAGCATGAACCATGTAACCATGTTAAAAATGAATATTAATAAATGTTTAAAAAAAAGCCAGTGCATAGTTTATTAAATGCAAAACAGTTTATTATTATAAAATACGATAGGAAAAAAGGAGGAAAGTGAAAGTAATCTTACAATATAGCTTTTAATAAATACCTCAGATCCCAATCCTAACTAAATTTTTCTAGAAAACCCTAGATCTATCTGCCTCAGAGGGCAGTATCTTCTGCTAGGCTGAAGCCCTCACCTACTCTCCTACTCTCTCTAATCATATAACCACTATCTATCTATCTTATCTACCCAAGTTATTAATAATCAATAAGACTATTAAGGCCTTAATTCTGTTTCTTTGTCTCCAACCAGAGTGCTAGCTGCACACCCTCTACCCAGGAGATCCAGAGACCAAAAAACTTTTGCAACTCTCTGCAACTCACTAATTCCCTCGGCCATACCCTTCTAATTGTCACTAACTGACAAGCTTCACAGCAAAGGGTCTCTCACTGAAAAATATAAAAATATAAAAATCTCCTCTTCCTCTTAAATATAAAAAAGGAGAAATGAATAAAAATTCTCTTAACAGGTAGGTCATCATAAGAATAGATAGAGATTCTCACTGAGGGAAATTGCTTTGAACCAGGAAGAATTATCAAACAGGAAAGGCTAAACCCCTCCTACCTCCTGTCTAGGGGTAGCAAAGCCCTGATAGTCAATGAGAGTCAATGAATTGGCTTCTGCTAGTTCTATACCAACTGACTTTGCTGAGAGAAGAGAGACAAAACAAAATAAAACAACAAAAACAAAAATCACTATAGCATTCCAGGTGGAAAGAGTATTGTAACACTCTAGCTGAATAGAGTTCAGTCACACCTAGCCAACCCAGAGGCTGAAGATGTTCAGACTTTATCTGCTTATTGAAGATAAACCTTTCAGAGTCCAATAGATTGATTCAGCCAGAGAAATACTGTGTACTGTGAAGAATTCAGAAACTTATCTTTCTACCCAGTCCAACCCAAGCAGATGGGACCAGTGGCAGAGCAACTTGGCTGCCCCAGAATGGCAGTATCCCCATGATCTAGTTATCTATCTCACCTAGACCAACAGTAGTCAAATACTTACTACTAGTAGTATCCTCCCTTTGTAGAAATCTGATAACTATAAATCTGTATTTGATATTGCATTATTATCCTATAATGCAAAGTTTAAATTCTTTTGAGAGTAATTTTAGGATAGGAAACTTGCTACCTCCCCAAATCTAGAAAATGAACTGTTTGGAGAAGGTGCCATGAAGATGCCTGCAGAAATCACACACTGCACCAAAAGATCCAGAGTGAACTTTGGGATGTAGTGAAATTGAACTGTGGGGGGTTGAACGTATTTGTTTTGAATGTACACTCATGCCAAAGGGGACTGCCCCCTATTTGGTTTTTTGTCCATGCACCTAACAATCACTGGTTTTGTTCTTTTTTGTTTTTATTTCCCTCTTATCCCCAAATTATTGTAATTTCCCCTTAGAGAGTGCAATATTGTATGTATCTCTAGTTAAAAATCTTTAGAGTTATAATTTAGTTATGTGTATTGATTCCATGGGGAAACTAGGCATGTAAATCTGGGAGATTTCTACATGCTCGTTTTCCATTGGAATCACAGGGGGGATTGTGTAATTAGAATCTTGTATCCCCAGGACTCCATTTCCCAGAATCCCACTTTTGTCCTCACATTAAGTCCTTATGTTTTGAAGATAAAGTTTCTGTAACCTCCACCCCCTCGCTCTCTTCTCCCACTATCGTGGTTGGGAAAACTTCTCTTTACTCAGGTTCTTTCTATTTCCTCTACTTCAAGTGATTATTAATAAACTTTATAAAATATAACATTTAAAGTACTGGACATTAATTTAAATCCTACGGTATAAATGGGGGGGGGGGGAGTCAACAGCAACAAGGACTTGATTTCTACTACAATAGAGGCCAAGTTTAGATCAAGTGCTAAGCACCACTCCACCTCCTTCTACACTTTTTAGGTCTGCTTCTTGCCTTGGATCCCCTGGGTTCCTGCACTGCTCTCTACTTCCCAGGGTTAGACCTCTTTGGATTTTGGAGGTTTATAGTATTGGATCTTTAGTGCCCTCTATTGCATTATAGCATAGAATGCTGGAAGTCTTGGAGCCCCTGGTGTCTGAGCTATCCTCATCTGAGTACTACTGAACCAGTCTGTTGGCTATTGTACCCAAATTGGTCTCTGCTGCTCCCCAAAGTGACCTCCCATCAGGATATCTTACAAGCACTCTGGCAATTGGGGTGAGGACAGAGAATCCTAAAAGCTACAGATATCTTGGGGGCTGCAGGTTACAGGCTTATTTGCCTGAGCTTGTACTAGCTTTGTTGGTGCCCATCTTTCCTATTTCCTTTGAGTTGCTGGCTAACTTTTTGTGCATTTATGGGGTTGGAAAAGTTACTTACTATAGTTTCCATGGATTTCTTTTTAAAGAATCAATACTAAGTATTGATTCCAAGGCAGAAGAGTGGTCAAGACTAGGCAATGGGAGTTAAGTGACTTGTTGATGATCATACAGCTAGAACCCAGAGCCTCCCTTCTCCAGATCTGGATCTCTATCCACTGAGTGCATAGCTACCCCTTTCCATGGATTTCTTAATCATTATTTGGTCTGGCATGAATTTCATGGTTTTGCTGGAGTAGGTTTAGGGGAGTGTCTCCATCTTGGCTTCAACCCAACTACACCTATACTTTTGCCCCCAACACTTCCTCACTCCAACACCTTCTACTGTGAATGGTCCCAATACTCCTTCCTGCTTTCTGAGCAAGAATCTGGTTTAGGACAGTTATAACTTAAATCCTACAAAGTCACCCAGAACAACAATTAGAAGATATCACTGGGAAAATTCTGGCCCCATCCAAGAAAAAAAGCACCCTAGATCATCTGATAACTTAGGAAAATGCCCCAGGGAGAGTGGTGTCAACAGAATTTAGGAAGATTCCCTTCTGAATATCGTCTCGTTCAAAGAAACATAGAATTCACTAGACAGAAAAGTGAGCTTTATTGAAGAGAGATACTAACATAAAAAATCCAGGATGGATGAACAAAGAGCAGTCCATTAGAGTTCCAAATGGAGTTAGGTGCTCCTCTTTGATCCCAGAGAGCATGCTCTCCCCAACCAGTTAAGTGTGGCTGGTTTTTAGAATCAGGCATTGCAGGAAGGGATCAAGGAATATGAACCTAGGGTCTGATGCTGATTCATGCCAATGGAGGTGGGGTGAGGGAAGACTCCTGGGGAATTAGAGACTAATTGATATTCATACTCCCTTGCCAGTGGCAAAAGGGGCTTTGAGCTGTTACCACTGCTATTTCTCTGACAGAGTGACTCAGAGGTTTTCATAGCAAGCTCAAACAAGGAAGCTACTCTATTCTTTTGAACTAGGGGATGTGGGAAGTGACTAAGTATCCAACCTCCTCTTTTCATTTGGGGCAGAATTTGTGACACAAAATGAACAGGAATAAATGAGTTATGAAATAAAATCCTTTCTGTTCTCATTAAGTAATTGCTAGTGAGTGATGATTTCTAACTAAATTCTATTCATATTTTTAACTTATTTCATGTATATCTTTTTGTTAGAATGTTGATTTCTCCCTACAAACGAATTATCTTTTCCTTTAAAATATTTAAATGCTATGGTAGTAAGCACCTATATATTAAGTACTGATATTGATTTACTATTTATGGTGCCTTTAAATTTAATGCAATTTCCCTGATTACCTCTTTTTGTCATATCTATGTTATAGCTTTATCAGAATCATGATCATTGCCCCTGCTTTTGGAGTTCAGCTTAATTATAATAGATTTTGCTTCTTCCACTCCTTTTAACTTTATGTAACTATGTTTTAAGTTTGTTTCTTGTAAATAATATAATTGTTAAATTCTCCTTTCTTATTTATTCTGTTATTCTCTTCCATTTTATGGGTGATTTTGTCCCATTCATACTCACAGTTATAATTGTTTCTTAAGTATTTTCCTCTATCCTTTTCTTTTATATTTCCCCCTCCTTGTTGGTTTTTTTTTTTAAGAAGGCGCTAACTTAAAATTTTCCATCTACATATGAACCAATCTGTTTTTGCTCTGTTGACCACTCCTCTTCCCCTTCCTTGACTCTGATCCCAAGAGTTTTTTCCCTTTTTCCCTAATATTTTATTTTCCTAATTATATATTAATTTTCCACATACATTTTCAAAAATTATAAGATCCAAATTATCTTCCTTTCTCCCCTTCCCTTCTCCTTCCCAGAAATGGTAAGGAATTTGGTCTGGGTTATACATGTATTCTTGTACAAAACACACATCCATATTGGTTGTTGTTGCAAGACAATACTCATATAAAACCAAGACCTCAAAATAAAGACACAAATTAACGTGAAAAATAGCATGCTTTTATCTGCACTCTGACTCCAACAATTCTTTCTCTGGAACTGGATAACATTTTTTGTCACACATCCTTCACAATTGTCATATATCATTGTATTGCTGAAAGTAGCTAAGTCTTTCACAATTGATTGTTGTACAATATTGCTGTTATTGTATACAATGTTCTTCTGGTTCTGCTTATTTCATTCTGCATAAGTTCATAGTTCTTTCCAGCTTTTTCTGAAATTATCCTGCTTATTATTTCTTATAGCACAATAGTATTCCATCACCATCATATGCCACAATTCAGTCATTCCCTAATTGATGGACATCATCTCAATTTTAAATTCTTTACCACCACGAAAAGGGCTGCTATAAATATTTTTGTACAAGTAAGCTTTCACCCTACCCCCAATCTTTTTATCTCTTTTAGATATAGACCTAGTAGTAGCATTAGAAGATCAAAGGTTATGGACAGTTTTATAGATCTTTGGGCATAGTTCCAAAATGCCCTTCAGAATGATTGGATCAGAATGGTTGGATCAGTTTACAACCCTGCCAACAATTCATTAGTGTCCCAATTTTGCCACATCTCTTCCAACATTTATCATTTTCCTTTATTGTCATATTGGTCAATCTGATAGGTGTGAGGTGGTATCTCCAAGTTGTTTTATTTATTTTTTTTTATTTTGAATATTTTCCCATAGTTACATCTCAGAGTTGTTTTAATTTGCATTTCTCTAATCAAGAGTGATTTCGGACATTTTTTCATATGATTATTGATAGCTTTAATTTCTTTCTCTAAAAATTGCTTGTTCATATCTTCTTTGGTTTATTAAATGCTATATTACTATAGTCATTTAGCCCTGTATGTTGTGTATCTAATCTATTCTTTTTGTTTTTGTTTTTTTTTTTGGGGGGGGGGTTTAACCCTTAACTTCTATTTTTTGGCTCCTAGGTGGAAAAGTGGTAAGGGTGGGCAATGGGGATTAAGTGACTTGCCCAGGGTCACACAGCTGGGAAGTGTCTGAGGCCGGATTTGAACCTAGGACCTCCCATCTCTAGGCCTGACTCTCAATCCAATGAGCTACCCAGCTGGCCCCTTATCTAATCTATTCCATTGACTTACCATTCTATTTCTTTTTGATGACTGTTTTGATGATTACTGCTTTATAATTCAGTTTGAGATCTGGTACTGCTAGGCCATTTTCCTTTACATTTTTCATTAATTTCCTGAATATTCTTGAGTTTTTGTTCTTCTACATGAATTCTGTTATTATTTTTCTAGCTCAATATAATAATTTTTGGTAGTTTGATTGATATAACAAGTAAATTAATTTAGGTAGAGTTGTCATTTTCATTATATTAGCTCAGTCTACCCATGAGCAATTAATATTTTTTCAATTATTTAGACTTGGCTTTATTCGTGTGAAAAATATTTTTTAAATGTGTTCATATAATTCCTGTGTTTGTTGTAATCATAAAAGTCCTTGGTAAATAGATTCTCAGGGATTTTATATTGTCTACAGTTATTTTAAATAGAATTTCTCTTTCTATCTCTTGCTGCTGGACTTGATCCCAAGTTTTCAATCTCTTTTCCTTTCCTTGTAATATCCTCTTCTTATTCCCTCCTTTGATGTTGCAGTTTATTTTGCTTATGTGTAATTGGAAATCTTGTACCTTTAAAACTACATTACCCAGGAGCCCACTGACTTCCTCTCGTTATGGGCTGACATAGACAGGAGATAAATTTGGTGGATTTATGTGTCTAGCTCTCTTCTCTTGGAATAAGGGCAGCTGTGAACATGGGACTTTTGAACAGGTGGATTAGCTTGGCATGTGATTTTATTCTGTTACCTTTTTATTCCTTTACTTCTAGTTGTAGCAATCCAGGTATACATCAATTGTGATATTATTTTAAGAAGTATTCAAAAACTTAACTCTTATACTGCTAATGATTGATCTCTGCAATCCTGAGTCAAATTGAATGTTGACCTTGCCAAATCCCTAGCCCTTCCCTAAGGCCACACCCCAGAAGAGAGTCCGTTATCTCAGTCTCCTTACTTTTCCTTCAATGATCAATTAACATAGGTATCAAACATCAGTAGATGCCTTAGGCCCTATCCACCCTGGATCCTGATCTTAGCTCTACCTATTGTTTCAGGTTTTGACAGTTTGCATTTTATGATGATTACCTCATAATGTTAATGTATCAGGCCACCAGCCTCTCCCCTTCCCCCCATACTGTTGTAACCCCAATAAAAGTGACAAGACATCAGTTGGCAAGAGAGCTCTCAACCATCAGAGCTCCTTACCATGAAGCTCTTGACCATCAGAGCTTACTTGCTGTCTGTCTACCTTATGCCAAAACTTTCTGTGTCTGTGTATCTTTATTCTCGCCTTATGTTCTCTTTCCATTAATCCTTAACCCGTAGCCCATTTTCACTCAGTCCTTGGTTCCCCTTTCTGAGTGTCCAACCCACTAGGAATCTTCGTGGAGTCGGTGGACGGCTTCACTAGTGATTATTAATAAATCTTAAAAATATGATAAAGTTATTATTATATATAAATTTTAATTTTTACACTAATGGCAACCATGAAGGGATAGAATTCTCCAAAAAAATTTTTAAGCTTTTGGGAAAAAAATAGGGAGTAGATAAATTTTTCAAAGCTGCATTTTTCTCCTGCTATTTCTGGTGCCCTGTTCCTGCTGTTTTGTTTATTTGTTTTTCACCAGCCACCCTGCCTGCCCTCCCGCCTGCTTTCCCTTGGCCAAGGAAGGGAGTCAGCCTTTTCCACTCACCCACATGGTAGTTCTAAGGAGGAATATAAAGCAGTCCAAGGTCCTCAGCCAGAGCTCCTCCAGGGTCCAGTTCAAGGAAAAAGACCCTTTTCACAGGAGGTTCTTGTAATTTATAAAGACCATTCCTTTCATCACTTCCTGTGCCTTCCTCCCATTTTACATATGCCAATTACAACTAAAGCTTTGCTTAGGCCTGCTCAGGGGGCATTCAGTTGATTCTGATTCGTCACCCACTATTGCACACATGGGTCACAGACCTCCCCCACTTGAGAATAAGTGGGGTATGTACACTTTTGGTGATTAAATCTAAAAATTGGCAGGGTAGAGTTAATACCATCTTCACTCTAATGAGTGTTCCCTTATCTATCCTGTCTTCCCTTTCCTCCTCCCCTTTGCCTGGCCCCTTCAAGTTCCCTACTAATCGTAATGCATTTCTATACCATTAATTGTGTGTGCATGTATATTCCTATGTGTAACTGTGTTCAATCTTCCTTTGGCTCAGATTAAAATGAAATTCATGAGATGACTATACTCTCACTCTATCTTCTATGTGTGAGTATTTTTCATCATCTGTAACCCTATTATATGAGATAGTGTTTCCTCTTTTTCCTCTTTCTTTCATCCCCAATGAAGTTCCATATTCCTTCAATTTCTTTCTTCCTTTGGCCATTAAAACAATATAACTCCACTCCCCAGGCCTTCTGTGTCTTCTCATCCTTTTTCTATTACCCTTAAAGACATTATGCTTCTGAGAACACATTTACTTCTTGTCCCTATATGGGCATAAAAATAATTCATCCCCACATACTCCCTTCCAGTTGAACAAATGTATTCACTTTGTTTCTCTTATCATTTCAAAGTGTATACTCATTTTGGAACTTTTCTTCAGAATGCTTGGAAGTCCTTTATTTCATTAAGGTACTTTTTTTTCTACCATAGGAGTACACTTAACTCTGCTGAGGAGATTACTCTTGGTTTTAAGCCTTTATCTTCTGCATGTTGCTAAATCATATGAAAGTTTAATAGTAGCTGCTTGTTACTTAATCACTTTCTTTTGGTTTCTTGAAGTATTTTTTTCTTTGGTCTGGAAATTCTAGATTTTGGCTATGCCATTCCTGAGAGTTTTTATTTGGGGATTTATTTAAAGAAGTAATCAATGCATTGGTTCTTTTATATTTTAACTTTGCCCTCTGATTTCTTGAAATGTGATTTCCACACTTTTTGGAACATGATTTTCATGTAATATGATAATTCTTGGACTCTTGCTTCTTAACCTGCTTTCTTGGTCATTTGTTTTTTATATTATATTCTCTTATTTTTTCTATCTTTTTATTTTGTTTTAACATTTTTTGTTGTCTCAATAAGACTTTACTTTCTATTTGTACCTTTCTAATTTTCATTATACTCATTTCCTATTATCTGTCCTAAAGTATCAGTTTACCTTCTCATTCTCTTCTATTAATTATTCCTATTAATTATTCAGAAGAAAATGTTAAGAAATGTACATTGACATATTCCCTGGTTCTGGCAGTATAGGTGACAGTTCACCTCAATAGTCCCTACTTTTCTTCTGGGAGGAAGATGTGTTTCATTATTGGTTTTCCAGGTCAAGATCTTTCATTACATTTCATTACATTTCAAGATCTTTCATTACATTACAGTTGAATTGATTTGTAGTGTTCAAAGAAAGGCTCATAGAGTTAGAAAAGAAAAGAACTTTTAGAGATCATCTAATCAATTTCCCTCATTTACATGTAGGAAACTGAGACCATAGGATCCAAGGACACAGGTAGTAAGTAGCCAAGACAGGGTTCACATCCATGTAATCTAACTCCAAATCTAATACCCTTTCAACTGCACCATTGTTTACATACAATTTGTTCAGTCATTCCCTAATCAAAAGGTTCCTACTTTATTTCTAATTTTTTGATAACACGTATGAATGTTGATATGGCTATTTTGATATATGAAAACATTCTTTTTTCTACTTTGATAAATTTCTGGCTGTGAGACCTCTGCATCAAACAATATGAATAGTTTTTAAATTTTTCAAATAATTTCCCAGAATGGTTGAACCAAATTATAGCATCACCCTATCTAATGATGTATCATTGTACCTAACTTTCCAAAGTCCAACAAGAAATCATTTTCATTTTTTAAAAGCCATCGTTGCCAATTTGATAGGCATAAGGGAAAACTTCAATGTTTATTAAATTTGAATTTTTCTGATGATGAATATTTTGGAATATTTTTCAATATGATTGTAAATAGCAGGTGGTGTTTGAGGACTAGGCAAGCTGAGCAGTCAATCACCCACTGAGCCAACAGACCTACCCAGCATATTTAAACAGTTTATTCCTGGGGACAGTTGGGTAGCTCAGTGGATTGAGAGCCAGGTCTAGATACAGGAGGTCCTAAATTCAAATCTGGCCTCAGACACTTCCCAGCTGTGTGACCCTGAGCAAGTCACTTGACCCCCATTGCCTATCCTTACCACTCTTCTGCCTTGGAACCAATACACACTATTGACTCCAAGACGGAAGGTAAGGGTTTAAAAAAATTTTTTTTTTAAATAAAGAGTTTAGTCCGGGTTAAGATGGCGGCAGAGTAAGAAGCAGCTCTTAACCTCTCCTGACCAAAACACACAAAACTCTTCAAGGGGACATAAAAACAAGTCCAGACGAACGGAGGAACCCCACAACAGGGCACAGCGTGGAAGGTACGTGGAATCGAGACAGTTCCAGGCTAAAAAGGGCTCTCACTCAATCGCGAGCTGAGCAACCGCCCTACCCCCACCCCCTCCACACTCACCTATAGCTCCGAACCCAGCTAAAAAGAAATAGAGCAAGTTTGGGGCACCCATCGAGTCATCGGCAGCTCCGGGACCTGTTCCTGAGAGCAGCAAGACTTAGGACCCCATTAAGTCAAGAACGCACGCGAAATCTGAGCGCGCGGGAGCAGAGAGTGGACGCTGGGCGCGCGCCCGCTGAGCAGAGGCGTGGGTGGAGGCAAACACAGCCAGGAACTAAAGCCTAAGTGGGGAACCAGTGCAGACGGGTATACAACTGTGGAAGTAGCTCCCTGAGACTTGTAAAGGAACCTCCTGCAGAGGATCAAGCAAGGGAATCCACCAGGGGGCTTGACCTTGGAAAAAACTAGAACTCAGACCTAAGGAGCCAATAGATCTCAGACAGACACAGAGAGCGAGGATAAACCTGAGAAGCTGCTGGGCTAATGATGGCTAATCAGTTACAGGAAATTCAGAAGAGAAAGAATAATAACAAAAAAAAAGAAGTCTTTAACACTCGACAGCTTCTACACAGAGAAAATCCAGACAACCGAGCAAACAGAGGAGGAGAACAAACAACCATCCAGACCCTCCCCAAATAAGGAAAACTCCTCACAAGCTATGGAAGAGTTCAAATCTGAGATCCTGAGGAAAATGGAAGAGATCTGGCAAGAAAATAACAGCTTAAAAGGTAGAATCTTGCAACTGGAAAGCGAGGCTCAGAAACCAAATGAACTGATAAGCAAATTGAACACAAGAAATGACCAGATTGAAAAGGAATACCAGAAGATTATGGCCGAAAACAAGAAGATTATGGCCGAAAACCAAAAGATTATGGCCGATTACCAGAAGATTATGGCCGAAAACCAAAAGATTATAGCCGAAAATCAATCCCTAAAGGCTAGAATTGAGCAAGTAGAAACTAATGATCTCTCAAGACAACAAGAACAAATAAAACAAAGCCAAAAGACTGAAAAAATAGAAGGAAACATGAAATATCTCAATGAGAGAGTGACAGACCAAGAAAACCGGTCTAGAAGAGACAATTTGAGAATAATTGGTCTTCCAGAAAAACCAGAAATTAATAAAAACCTGGACTCTATACTAACAGAAATAATTCAGCAAAATTGCCCTGAAGTCCTACAACAAGAGGGCAATATAGACATTGAAAGGATTCATAGAACACCTGCGGCATTCGATCAAGAAAGGAAAACACCAAGAAACATCATTGCAAAATTCAAGAGTTTCCAAGCAAAAGAAAAAATCTTACAAGAAGCCAGAAAGAAACAATTCAAATATCAAGGAGCAACAATCAGGATCACACAGGATCTGGCAGCCTCAACACTAAAAGACCACAAGGCGTGGAATACAATATTCAGAAAGGCAAGAGAGCTGGGCCTGCAACCACGGATCAACTACCCATCAAAATTGACTATATATTTCCAAGGGAAAGTATGGGCATTCAACAAAATTGAAGAATTCCAGGTATTTGCACAGAAAAGACCGGGGCTAAATGGAAAGTTTGATATCCAACCACAAAAATCGAGAGAAACCTGAAAAGGTAAATAAGATACAGAGGGGAAAGAAAGAAAACTTAAAATTTTTAAATTTGCCTTTTTAAGGGCCTCAGTGAGATCTAATTATCTGTATTCCT